>NC_031786.1:7982987-8007849 GCF_001522545.3 Parus major | reverse complement strand
GCAGGCTCCCATCCCTCCAGGAGCAGGCTCCCATCCCTCCAGGAGCAGGCTCCCATCCCTCCAGGAGCAGGCTCCCATCCCTCCAGGAGCAGGCTGTGCTGCCTCAGCCCCGCAGCAGTGTGCTGTGCAGACAGGGAGAGATGTTCAGGAGTGGCTCTGCCTTGGCAGCTCTGTGTGTGGTATGGAGGCCCGTGCTGCGGCGCGCCTGGAAAACATTGTTCTGCCCTTGGCAGGCGCTGGGCTGGCTGTTTACAGCCTGGGAATTCGGGGCAGCATAAACAAGTCAGGCTCTGGCCCTCCCAGAAGATGCGGGAGGGATGCAGGAGGAGCAGCACCTCGGGGAAGGGGCAGCAGCCAGCCCTCCTCCTGCTGTGCCTCCCTAGGGATGGGTTTAGCTCCATTACTCTCATCCAGCCTGAGCTGCGAGTCCTTGAGCTGAAATTGTTCCAGTCTCTGGCTTACAGGCAGATGAGGGCAGGGAGGAAGGAGGTGTCCTCCCTTGTCCTGCAGGGGAGGTGGGAACTGAGCATTGCTGCCATGTGGGGGTCACTCCTCACTGGGTCCCTGTGATGGGGCTTTGTGAAAACCCTTTCCCCACTGCAGCAAGATCCCCATTCTAAAGGATTTCACAATCCCAGCCAGAGCTGAGAGGGGGCTGCAGGCTATGGTCAGCTTAGTCCTTTGTCCTCCAAAGTTGCAGAGATAAAGAGAAATGTCTAAATTTTTTAAAATCCCAACCCCAAAGCACATCTTTTGCACCAGTTTTCCATGCAAAGCAGCTGGAAGGAGAGCAGAGGTGGCCAGGCTCAGTTGCATTTTTCCCACTGGATTTCAGTTGTGGGAAAAGGAGTGGGCTGCAAACCAGGGCTGTTGGAAGGGAGCTCTGCCCTGTGCTCAGATGCTGTGTCACAGCCTTAGGGTCCCCAGCTGCACTCTGCTGTGGCTCAGTGAGGTCAGCCTGTGGCTGTGGTGCCAATGGGATATCACACCCTGGCTGCTGGTGGCTCTCACCTCCTTTCCAAGCAGTGCAGCTCCAGCAGCTTGGACAGACAGAAATGCAGAGACCCATTGGCTGGAGCTGGAGCTCTGGCAGCTCCAGTGTCACCCTGATTTCACCTGTCCCCAGTGTGTCACCCTGATTTCACCTGTCCCCAGGGGCTCCATTTAATGGTGAGCAGTGAGAGCTCTGTCTTTGTCTCTGCATGCCCAGCTCCAGGCCTGTTAGTGCCTGGCCCTGTGTTTTTAGGCAGTAGAGGACTGGGAGCACTTCCCCCCAGCCTGGTCCATGTGTTTCTTACTGCCCAGCAGTGACAGTGGCTGTCAAGGAGAGTTTTTCTGTGCTGGATCACAGCCATTGATGGTGTTGCAAACTCAGCTCTAAAACTCCTGTTTGCTCAGGGAGTGGGGTGATGGCAGGAGGTGATTCCCAGTCCTGGTTGGCCCTACTGTTGGCTTTGGCAGCCTGAATGGGCCAGGGCCCTGAAGGATGTGGGTGAAACCTTTGCTTAGGGACAGTCTGTGGGACAAGGACAGGCTGGTGGCAATGCCATGATAGCTGGCTGTAACATGTCTTGGCAGAATGGGGCCATTGGGTCCCCATGGTGTGTGCAGAATCTCTGCAGTGTTTGCAGGGGGCCCAGAACATCTGCTCCCTGGGTTTTGAAGAGTTAATTCTGTTCTCTTTGCTCTGGAAAAATTGTTCTCCAAGCTGATGGGACAGCTGTTCCTGGAGAGTCAGGAGCTGCTCGTGTCCTTTCCGCACAGATCAGCATCAGCTCTGGGATATAAAGCATGAAAATGCTTTTCTAAAAGCTGTTTTTCTAAAGTTGTGGAATCCCATGTGCTTCTTGGGCTGTTGTTTGTGTGATTCAGAGAAGCTCCTGGCGTGGACCTGTGTCTGTGCAGCCAGCTGGGCCAATTGCAGCAGCAAGTCTCTCAGGGAAGCAGCAGCAGATGCAGCAGGGCTGAGGTTTGTAGGATTGTTGCTGCTGTTAGTCCTGTCCAGATAAAGGCTTGCCAAGCTGCTCCAAAGCCTTCCCTGTGGAACTGGACAGAGCAGACTGCAGGAGAGTGAAAGCACAGTTGGGATGTTTTTTCCTGGGGCTCCCTGGTCTCTGTGCCCTGCTGAGCATCACTGCAGCCCTTCAAACATCCCCAGCGCTCTCTGCCTGCCCTCGGGGATTTTGCCTGCTCTTGATTTGCTGCTTTGGAGCCAGGGAGGGGCTTTGCTACCTGCAGCATCCTCCTGGCTGGGCTGGACTCAGCTCCTTGGCTCGGGGGAGCTGCAGGCAAGCAGCTGCTCCTTGTCCCTCCCTCCATCCCTCTGGCAGATCCGCTGCAGGCTGAGTCTGTCAGCAGCCCCATCCCCTGGCCCCTGGCAGAGCAGGGAGTGCTGACTGGGTTATCCTGCTCTCTTGCAGGTCAGAGCGGCTTGGGGAAATCCACGTTAATCAACACGCTCTTCAAATCCAAGATCAGCCGGAAATCTGTACAGCCAGCTGCTGAGGAGAGGATCCCCAAGACCATTGAAATCAAATCCATCACTCATGGTGAGGCTCTGCAGGTCCCACCTGCTGCTTGGCCTTTGGATCCTGCTCTGCCTCGTGTCTCTGGGGACTTCACAGAGTTGTGCACCTCCATAAACCTCTCATCTCTCTGAATGGGCTTTTACCATCCAGAAATGCTTGCAGGGCTGAGAAAGCATCTGTTTTTTATTTACTCATCATCATTGAGTTAATTGTGTTGGAAGGGACCTGTGAGGTAGCCATGGGGGTGGCATTTCAGGGTGGATATGGGGCTGGATCCCTTTGGAGGGCAGATTTGTGCCTCTGAGGGGCTGTGGAGGTGTGTATCTCCCCTGGGAGCAAGCTCCAGCCCTGCCGCCGGTTTTGGGGGGCTGGGCTTGGCCAGAGCAGCCATCAACACTCACCTCTCACACCAGCTTTCCTCCCTTTCAGAGATTGAGGAGAAGGGGGTTCGCATGAAGCTGACAGTCATCGACACGCCGGGCTTTGGGGACCACATCAACAACGAGAACTGGTGAGCTGCTCCTCTGCCCTGGGTGCAGGAGAGTCCCCAGCACACCCTGACCCCCTGCCCAGGGCTGCAGCCTGGCACTGTGCCCCCCTGCTCCGTGGGCAGCAGGAAGGAGGTTGTTGTGGCAGAGCAGTGCCATGCTCCCCGTGAGAGCCACAAACACCCTGCTGTTCCAGCCATGAGACAACCTTTGTTTGTGGCTGGGAGCAGCTGTGTGCCAGCAGGGCCAGCCCCCAGACCCTGCTCATGTGGCTCTGGAGGCTGAACTCTGCCCAGGATCCCTGGCACAGTGTCTGGCTCTGCAGGATGGCCCCTGGCAGGGACCTTGTCCCCACCAGCAGCTGGGCTGGGCTTGTGGCTTTGATTCTGCTCACACTCCTGTGCCATGACAGCGTGCAAGGAGCCAGGGCATGGTCCCAGCACTGTGCTGCTCCACAGCCAGGCCCAGGAGGAGAGAAGGGAGCACTTTTTAGGCACTTGCTTGTCTAAACCAGCCAGTAAATTGCCTCCTGCAGCAGTGCATGGAGTTTCTAAGCAGTGAACACCTGAGGTTTGTGATTTAGGAGATGCTGAGCATCTGCAGGCTCTGCTTCATGCAGTCAGGGCAGGTGGGAGGGTCAGGGTGGTCCAGGTCCCTCAGACCATCCTGTGTTCCCCTCTCTCTGCAGCTGGCAGCCCATCATGAAGTTCATCAACGACCAGTACGAGAAGTACCTGCAGGAGGAGATCAACATTAACCGGAAGAAGCGGATCCCTGACACGCGAGTGCACTGCTGTATTTATTTCATCCCAGCCACGGGCCACTCGTACGTACCCCCTGCTCCCCCAGCCTTCCCTCTCCATGTCCCATCAGCTCAGCCATCTCCCACTTCTGCCTGGGATCCTCACGTGGTTTTTGGGGCTTGAGGAGCTCGAGGATGGCTTGAAGCCGTCCTTAGTGCCGTATCATCTGGAGGCCTTGCAATAACAGAGCTGCTGTACTCCAGAGAAATGTGCTTTCCTCTTCTGAAGGGCCATGAAATCCTCTCTGAGCTCCAGGGAGCTGCTGCCTTTGCTGAGGTCACCTGGCTTGCTCAACCAAGGATGGACACAGGTCTCAAACTGGATGGAGAAGCTACTTTTGCTTGGTGTTTGCAAGCAGAACATTAATTTTTTTCCCCTGACATTGTAAGGGGAGAGGCCAGTTTTCTTTGTGCTTCCAAGGCAGCAAACACCCTTACCCCATAAGGATATTTTGTAGGTTGTTTGACTAGTCTGTAAGTGGGATGCTGTTTATTCAGCCCAGAGTTCTCCTGGCTCTGGCACTTCTCAAGTCATAACATCAAAAGGCCCAGATCTCACTCTGTTTTTTCTTTTCCCTTTTCTGTTTTGGTTTTTTTTTTATCCCCCTCCTAGGCACACAGCCCACCCTGAAAATCTAGGGTGCTTAAAATGTCTTGAAAAATGTGACTTAAAGTATCACAACACAAAACAAGACCTAAGTTTCCTTTTGATTTGTGTCAATTCCTTCCACTTCTGGCTCTGTCTGCACTGGGGATGTTTTTGGGTCTGTTTTCAAAAGTAAACTTAAGCCTCCAGCACTGCATTCATGTCAGCCTTTTCCACTTCCCCATGTGGAGATTTATTCCAATAGAAAAGACTTTGTTTTCCTTCTGTCAGTGGGTAGACCAAAAATGCATCCTTCACTGGAATAAAATGACTGCGTGAGCCAGTTATGCCCCTCTTGTGTAACTGATCAGGAGCAGAGGGGCTGATGAAACATTTATGGCTGAATACAATAGAACAGAGAAGGTTTCAAAGGGAAATGACATTTTTAGGCCAGTCTAACGTGTTGGTCCCACTAATCAGCCCGGATCTGCAGCCCCTGCCTCGGCAGCTCTGACCTGCAGCATTAGCTGTGCTCCAGCTTTTCCTCACCTCTGTGGCTGTTTAACTCTTAAAAAACACATCAGCTGCTCAGAGGGCTGGGAGTGCTGGGTGCCTGCAGTGCAGCAGGGATGTGGAGCCCCGTTGCCGTGTCCCCCGGCGGAGCCTCTCCAGCCGCGCTCTGGTTTCTCTCACCCGCCGGCCAACAGCAATTGTGTGGATTTTCAGCTGCTCTTTTTCCTTCTCTCCAGTGAACATGTGTTTCCAATATCCGAGCTAGCCCAGCAGTTGGGGGCTGTTGTTGCTGAGCCCTGTGCTGATCCTCTTTCAGGAGCCTGGCTGGGGCTGTCCCCGCTGTCACCGGCTCACCCATCCCCTCCTGCCACCCCACAAACCCCCGCAAACCCCGCTGGGAGGGGGAAGTTGGTGGGAAATTTTGCTCCTCTGAGAGTCTGAGCAGGCATTAGGTTTCCTTTCTGCTCTCTTGTGAAGTCCAAATGATGTTTTTCATCATCGTGGAGAGTCTCTCCCCAGTGGTGTCCATAGAAGGGTGACGTGGCCACCTCTCCTGCAGGGAGAGCTGCTGTGACAGTGCTGTAGCAGAGGATCCTGTGTGGGAGCCATGTCTTGGTGTTGTCACACACAGCTGGGTGCAGGTTTGTGCCCTGGATGAGGCAGCAGGTCCATGGTCCCTTGCAGCAGAGAGTGAGAAGGGCATTGAGGTCATTGCTGTGGTGCTTCTTTCTCCAGGAGGTGACTGGGAGGATGGCAGTGGCTGGTAGAGCTGCACTGGGGACATTGTCACCCAGCTCCAGAGAGCCCCAGCACGCCCCCATGGCACCATCCACGTGCTCCACTCACCATCCCAGGTGCTCGGTGCTGCCCACCTGGGCTGTGCTTGCACGGGTGTTGGTTGCTGCTGCTGGTGATGTGGATGGGCATGGCACAGGACTCCCTGTGGATGCTGCAGGCAGCTGGCTGAATCCTGCCAGGTCACTGGGTGAGAGCTTTCCTAAATAAAAAGGAGTGAAGCAGAGTTGGTGCAGAAATTTGGAGGCCAGAGCAGAGGACTGCTTGGCTCTGTCTCAGTCCTGCCCTCCCATCCAGGCAGCTCCAGGGTTAATCAGCAGAGAAGTTTCTGCTGCCTGAGGGAGTTCACAAGGGAGTTCAGGACAGGCTTTACAGCCCATCCAGTTCACACACAGCCTGTAACACTCCCATGTAACCATGCCTGTGAAGGCTGAGGATGATGCTGGCAGGGGCTTCCAGCTGCAGCTGCACAAGCCTGGCCCTGCCACCCAATAAATATCCCTGCTCTGACCCGTGCAAGGCTCTGTTCAGCTCAGGATTGGCTCTGGAACTCTGCCTGGCCTCATCAGTCCCTCTCCTGCCTCTACCAGGGCTGGTGGCTCAGGAACTGCCACCCACTGCCTCTTTCCCCCCTGGCTGCCCCTCTCAGGTGCCCACCAGCTCCTGGGAGCAGGTGATGGGGCTGGGCGGCTGCTGGGTCCTCACTGGTGTTTGCTGAACACCCAGCTCAAATTCCTGCTGTTAGTTTGATCTGGGGCACAACCAAAAGGAAATTACTTTGCAGCTCACTGTGGATTTTGATTCCCGCACCAGCGTTTCAGGGGAGCCAGCAGGAGCCTGTGCTTAGATGCTGTCTGTGCACAGTGGCAGAAATAAGGCGTGTTCTGGGCACCACAGTGTGTGCCCAGCCCTGGCAAGGCGTGCCCAGCCTCCCCCAAGCCCAGGGCAGGAGGGGGTGAGGGAACAACCAGCACCAGCTGGAGGGGCTGCAGCCCATGCTGCACCTCCTGCTGCTGCCACTCCCCTTCGAGCTCCTCCACCCCTCCCAGCAAAGCCCAAAATGTGGATGCTATAAGTTAATAATATCAGGGCTCATCTGGGGAAGGGGAAGAAAATTGATTTTTTTTTCTTTAGCCTTCCTTTCTCTTCTGTGATGTGCCTGGAGCAAATAGCACTTGTCACCACCTTAATCCATGTGTTTTCCTTCGATGTCTTCACATGAATGTGATGTGTAGCTACAGGCAGGCATTGTTCTTAGTGGAAAGTTTCACTTCCTTTTACATAATTAAGGTTTTGGGGCAGCTGCCTACCTAGCAGGAGCTGATAGAATATCTAGAAACTTGTAGAAAACCCTAAACACACACAGTTTGCTCTGCTGGGGTGTCCCTTGGTGGTCTCAGGGTGGTGAACTCTGTGGATGAGGCACTTGCAGGAGCCCATGGGAGCAGAAAGTTGTGTCAGAGCTGTCTGGGTGCAGATGGACAGGTCACTGTGCCTGGGGGATGCTGCTGGACACAGCAGGGTGTGGGCAGGCTCTGCCTCCTCTCCAGCTCACTGTGGCACCCTCGGCATCCTCCGGATGTGTGAGGGATCTGAGGGATGGAACTGAGCTTTTAACATGTAGATTTAGCTGAAACTCAAATGTCTGCATGCTTGTGGATTCATCTGCATTCGCTCTGTATGCATCCTGGTCTTTAAAAAAAAAGCTGATGAAAGAGGCAGGAACACAGGCTCAGTGGGGAAGAAGCTTTTAGAGGAGAAAAATTGTTTGGAAAATAGCAAAGAGAGAGGAGGGGAAAGAATTCTGCTGGGAAAGGAGCATTACTGCATTACTTCCTTGGAGGTCTGGGAAATACATTATGCAGAGCTCCAAACAATGTTTGCCAGCAGCAAGTCAGCTTAGATGTGTCCATGGGGGGTTCCTTGTGTTTTTTTCTATTCTTTTTTCCCCTTTAATAGCCCAAATCTCTCTTTCCTGGGGCCCAGGGTGATCTGTGACCCTGTGTTTGTGTTAGGAACTCGTTTGTCCCTGTGCTAATGATGTGCTGGGGGCTGTGTGTGTTGTTGGTGTGTGGGGACAAGATCCACCTGGCACAGTCCAGCTCCATCCCTGGGAGAGAGAGGGTGACCAGGGGAAGGTTCAGCTGGGTCACCAGTGCTGGGGCAGCCTTGAGCTGCTGTTTTCAGATCAGCTGGAGCTGCCTGGGTCTCTCTGGGGGTCAATGTCCCTCCCTCAGCACTGGAGCCAGGCAGGGGTGTCCCTGTGGGATGGGGACACTGCCTGGTGGCTGCTGTGGGGCTGGAGCAGTCCCTTCCCCTGTGCACTCCTGTGCCTGGGTCTGCAGGGCTCTCTGAGCCCTTTGAGGGCTCGAGGAGACCCTGGTGGGGTTTGGTTTGAGTGTGTTGGCAGTGGGTGCTCTCTTGGCCCTCAATGAGGGCTCATTTCAAACGGGCTCCTGCCCCAGAGGTGATCCTGGACCCTGGGACCTTTAGGTTTCCTTTTCAAGGCAACACCTGCTCAACTGTGCTGCATGTCCCCATCACCTTCACAGCCACCGAGGGGGACCTGCAGCACCTGGAGGAGTCCCAGGGAGGGTTTTCTCCTGGTTTGGGACCCTCAGCAGTTAAAACACCTTCGTGGAGGGCCGAGGAGTGGGGGGGATCATGGCCAGGTGCCTTCATTGCTGTCTGCAGGCCTTGGACATGGGGCAGTGTGGAAGTGGAGCTGTGTCCCTGCTGTCAGCAGGGAGGGATTTCCCGAGGCGCTGATCACTGGGGTTATGCAATCTCTGCAGCTCTCCTCTGCTGAGACTTCTGTTGTAGAATTTTCTGACATTCTCGCCCTCTGGAACGAGCAGCATCTCTTCTGTGCTCTGTGAGCCCCTGGAGAATTTCCAGAGCTTTTTTTAATCCCAGCTGATGAATGTGAGAGGCACTCCCGGTTTGTGCAATGAACTGGTGCTCAGCACAGTGTGAGTGTGAGCAGGGACAGTCACCTGTGGCCATTTCCACGTTGTGCTGTCCCTGGATGGTCGGTGACAGCTGGGATAGAGCTGGAGCAGGTTTTGATTTGTACATGGCAGCGGGCTGGCCCTGCAGCCAGCATCGTCCTGCTCTCATCCCAGCACCACCAAGGACACCAGTAGCTCTGGGCAAGTTCCTGCAGTCCTCTGTGGCCATGCAGAGATAAAAGTCCTCTGCCACTTCACGGGGCTTTGTGAGGGAGGCTTCACAGACGATAATGGCAGCTTTGAAAGGGAAATGTTTAAAAGTGTTTTCAAACCCTCTCTGCTGCTGTTGCACTTTTAAGAAAATGTCTTTACTTGTCCTATCTGAAAGGAAGTGATTCCCTCTCTGTCTGCTCTTGGGATGCCCCTCCCTGCCAGGGGACTGCAGCAGCCTCGGAGTGCAAATCCCCTTTTTCCTGCTGTTTTCCAGGCTCCGGCCGTTGGACATCGAGTTCATGAAGCGCCTGAGCAAAGTGGTCAACATCGTCCCTGTGATCGCCAAAGCCGACACGCTAACGCTGGAGGAGAGGGACTACTTCAAACAACGGGTAAGGGGCTGCTGCCTCCTCCCAGGGCTCCCAGCCGTGGTCCCCCAGCCCTGCTGCCCCTGCTCCCCTCGTGGCTGTCCTGGCAGGGCTGTGCAGGCAGTGCCTGGCCGGGAGCCCAGCGCATTCCTCCGGCCGCAGCTCGGAGCGATCCCGCGTGGCCGCAGGGCAGGCCTGCTCTCCAAGCACTTCCTCGTGTTTCTCTTGGATCTTTGTCAGAGCAGGATAAGTTTGGAGCTCTACGTCTCCAGGCCTGCTTCTCCTGCCTCCTTTGTTATTGTTGTTGTTATTTTCAGGCTGGTTTCTGTTATTTTGGGAGGCTGATGCGTGTAGGGGCTGGAAAACCCTCCCTTTGCAGCATTGTGTACTGATACAGGAACCAGTCAAAAATGTGTGGGTTTGCTGAGCTCAGCTGGGCAAGATTTAAGAGGGAAGCAAGGTATGAAATTCCCGTGGTTGGGAGCTGAGGAGGGGCTGCATCCACAGCAAGGCACAGGCTTTGCTCTGAGAGGTGGAGGTGGCCCGTTTGGGGGTTTAGTAATGGACTGTAAATCTGTTTGTGTGGGTGATGGATGGCGCTGCAGGTGTGATGGCCTCAGCATTCCCTGCACAAGTAAAAACCACCGAGCTCCTTGATCCATGAGTCTGACCTGGGAGAAGTAAAGGGAAAGAGAGTCCTGCCAAAAGGGTAGTTTTAGGGGCCACTCCTTTGGTTATGGACAGGATGACAGCTTAGGCAGGGGTGGTTCCATTCCCCCTTGCAGCAGAAGGTGAGCTGCTCATTCCCACACCAGTGTGGGAGCCTCTCCTTCCCAGTTCTTAACAAGCAGCATCAGGCACTGAAATATCCAGTCTGGTTTTGGGGGCTGAATCCAAACTCTCCAAGCAATTTCCTTGGCTGGAGGCTGGCTGGGAGTGGAGCTGAGGGGTGAGCCAGGCTGGGCTGGCTTGCCTTGTCAGGCTGTTTGCACGGAGCTCTGCAGGGAGCTGGGGAGGGGACACGGAGGGTTGAGTCCATGGTGCCACATCTGCTCTCTGTGGTGGCTTTTGCAGGCTGCTGGCTCCATTCAGAGGTTACCAGTGCACACATCCCTGTGTCTGGCTGGCTCTGGCACTACCAAGTCAGTCTGGGACCTCAAATGTCACCTGAGCACCCTTGGCTGCTGATACCATGGAAGAGCATGGGGACAGTGCCTGGCTCTCCTGCTCTGCACTGGCCCAGCACAGGACGAGCTCACCCTATCTCTGATTGCTTCCTGATTATAACCAGACCTCCCAAATCCTTCCAGATGGAGGGAGAAACACATCGTGTGTTTGCTCCCAGCAGATGAGAGGGCAGGAAATCAGGCCAGGTGGGCACAGGCTGGGACCTTTTCCACTCATGCCAGTGTGCCTGTGTGTGTGCTTCCAAAAGCAGAGCCCTGTCTGCATCTGGGGGTGGTAGGTTTTGGGTTTGGATGGGGTGAGCAGGGGATGTGGAGCACCAGCCTGGCTGCAGTGCCAGTGCTGTGCTGAGTGAGTGCAATTGCTCCCTGGAGTTGGCTTTGTTGGGTTGTTCCCCTAAGCTCAGTGTGTGGGTTTGGTGGGGGATGGGAGGCTGGCTGGGGGCATCCCCTGGGCTGGATCCACTCCTTTGCCAGCCTGCACTGTAGGACTGGAGTTACTGCCATAGGAAGTGGTGGGAGCTGCTGCCAGCCTGGGTTGGGGTTTGCAGAGTTGTAGGAGAAGGTTGATCCTTCAAGCTCCCTGTGAGCTGAGCCTCTAGCCAGGAATCAGATTTCAGCATCTCTTGGCGTTACACAGAGGCAAAGTCCTCCCATGCTGTGTCCTTGTCCCCTCAGATCAAGTTCCTTTTGCAAAGAGTGTAAACAAACACCAGAGAGCAGCTTTTCACCTTTGTGTTACAAGCCTGGCAGCTGCGTTCCCCTTTGTTTGGGCAGCTTGGGTTGTCTTGTTGTCTTTTCCAATCCCTAAACAGCATCCAGCTCATGTTGCTTCATCTCACTCTCTGCCTGAGCTGTGTCTTGGCACCAGGTTCTTGCAGAGGTTCCAGGGCAAGCTCTTGGTGGGTGTGTGGCAGGTGAGCCCAGGTCCCTGTGCCCCAGGTGGGCAGTGTTCAGGATAGAGAGGGAGGAAGCTGCTGCTGGACGTGGCTGTGACTGGTGGCCATCACTCAGAGAGCCCTTTGGGAGCAGCTGCAGTGCAGTGCAGCTCCTGTGCCTGCCTGTCCTTCACCTGTCCCTCTGCTCTTCTCTCCTAGATAATGGCTGATCTCCTGGCCAACGGGATCGACGTGTATCCCCAGAAGGAGTTTGACGAGGACTCTGAAGATCGGCTGGTGAACGAGAAATTCCGGGTCAGTGCAGGGGCTGTGGCCCTGCAGCTCCAGGGGCTGGGGATGTCCTGGGGGTTCCCTTCCAAAAAGCCTCTGTTTTCTTCCCCAAGCTGCTGTGCCCTGTCCATGGGATCCTGCCAGAGCTCAGGGCAGGGGGGGAAGGAGGGTGAGAAAGGCTTGTGGGGAAGGTGTCCTGTCCATACTCCTTCCCCATCTCCACCCCTGCCAGGTGTCCTCAGCAGAGGGTCCATGGGCCCTGCCCCAGGCTCAGGGGACAGAGGTGCCTGCCCATCCCTGGCTAGGGCAGCAGCCTTCCCAGCCCTCTGAGGGAATTTTATCTGTAGGCTGCCTGCAATTCCATGCTACAGGAATCAGACAGTATTTTTTGGCACAATAAAGTGGAATGGACAAATTGGAGGAAGAAAAATATTTTAGTGACTCTGAAGTTCAAAGACACCAGCTTGGATCAGGAAATGAGTTGCCCACAGGTTGTCAGATGCTGGGGGCAATTCCCAGGAAGGCTCTGGGACACCTTTGCTCCAGCTGTAGATGGTGCCTGCCAAAGAGGGACTGGAGTAGGCTGGGTTTGGGCTGGCTTTAGGCTGGGCACATGTGCAAGAGCTGCTGGTACCCAGTCCTGTGGGCCCTGGCAGACAGCACTGCTCAGGAGCATCAGGGGAAAACCAACTCATCCCATGAAACCCTTCTGGAAACAGCTCAGTGCAGGACTTTGATTGCTGGTTTGATTTCCTGAGCAGTTCTCAGGAAGAAATCACAGCCTTGTTTTTCTCTTTCCACAGGAAATGATCCCATTTGCAGTGGTGGGCAGTGACCAGGAGTACCAGGTGAATGGAAGAAGAATCCTTGGCAGGAAGACCAAGTGGGGCACCATTGAAGGTACCTTATCCTTGCTTCCCCACCTGAGCCCACCTCCCTGGCAGAAGGCAATAAAGTCCAAACCCAGCAGCAGGAGTTGAGGTGGATGTGGAGCTTCCCTGCCCCTCCAAAAAAGTTTGAGGACTGGAAACACCTTGGCCACTTAACCTGTGCTGGGCTCCTGGGCCTTTTTTTATCTTGGGGGGCTGCTGAGTGCTGGAGGGGACATTTCAGGGGGTCTCATGGCCTGGCTTGTGCTTCTTGCACAGCTCATTGCCTGATGGCAGGATTTGAGGGCACACCAGTGCCATCCCCGTGTCCCCAAGTCCCTGTTAGAACCTTCCCCTGGCAGCTGTACCCTCCACCATGCCTTTGCTTGGTGCCCTTGTGGGATCTCTTCCATTTCTCATTGGCATCTCCCTTTTTTCTCCATTTTAAAGCCATGGTTTCAAGGCTAGATGAAAGCTCCTGGCTCCAGCACATCTACTCATTTCCCTGTTCATGGTTTCTGGCAGCCAGCTGGCTCATCTCCAGTGCCACCCCTCTCATCTTCCTCCCCTTCACTTCACGGCTTCCTGTCATTTACAAGTCTTTTTAATAGGAATCCTGTGTTGAGGGATGGTTTAACAAAGCTGCCAGGAAAATCTGTATTTTGAAGCTCTGCTGCCCTCTTGTGCTGTGTCCCTGAACATTTTGAGTTCGATGGGATTCATTAAACCCTCCCCTTCTACTTGTGGCATCTGCCTTCAGCACAGGCAGATCCCCAGGACACAGCCATGATAACAGGCAGCCTTTGCACAGCAGAGTTGTTTTTGTTTTGCCATTCCTGTGTGATATTTAATGGTTGCACTCGATGATCTTAGAGGTCTTCTCCAACATAAAGGATTCTGCTGTTCTGTGTACAGGATTGTTTGGTTAAAAAAAAAAAAAAATTAAGAAGGAATTCTTTTTCTAAATTGAGTAAAATTAGGGGTAAAATAGCAGCTATCAGACTGTGGTGGAGCAGCACCCTTTGATTTTTCCCTGTTGCAGGCACTCCTCCTGCCAGCAGCAGCCTTTGACTCAGGAGTTCATGTCCTTGCACAGCTGTCACCAGTGAGCTGCAGGATGCTGCAGGGTGCTCATGGCCAAGCCACAGATGCAACTCTGTGGAGACATGCCTGCTGCTCTCTGCAAAGCTCAGCATGGCCCTTCCCCTGTCTTGTTTGGGGTTCTGGGGGTCCCAGCATTGTGCTGGGGGTGCTGCTGGGAGCTCCCTCGTGGGTGGGACACTGGTGAGGGGCTGTGGGTGCTCAGTCAAACCTCACCAGGGCTGAGCTGGGGCGAGGACCTGGTGCCAGCTTTACAGCAGCAAAGAGGACTCCTGAGTCCTGCACTTGTCCCCTGGGGTGTCAGTGCCCACCTGAGCCCCCCACACGCTGGGGAAGCCCCCAGGTGCTGCTTGCCCGGGGTGCTGGCCACGGGTGCTCACTGATGGGTTTCTGTCTCTCTTGCCAGTGGAGAACACGACACACTGTGAGTTCGCGTACCTGCGGGACCTCCTCATCAGGTCAGTGCCCTGTCCCCAGAGCCTTTGGTCACCAGGTGGCATCCAGGGAAAGGGGACAGCCCAGCACAGCAGGAGGCAGCTGCTGCTTTGCTCTGCTGCTCCATCCCTCCAGCCTCCATCCCTCCAGCCTCCATCCCTCCAGCCTCCATCCCTGCCTTCCCTCCCAGCTGCAGCCCCTCTGCAAGGGGTGGCCCCACTCCTCAGGGGCTTTTCTCAGCTGCAGTGCTGAGTTCAAGGGGGAGAGGAGCAGTGGAGGGGTCAGGACACACTCCAGGATTGCTGGCAGGGTGGCTCCAGCTTGCCTGCCAGCAGCTTTTGGCCTTAGTCCCTCACCAGTGCCAGATGTCAGCCCCAGTTCAGTGACATCACCCATCACTGGGATGTGCTTGTGGAGTCTGGCTGGTGGCTGGTCCCTCTTGAAAGAAGTGTCCCTGCTGTGGGGGAGAGGGAGGCTGAGCCCCCTGGGCTTGCTAGAGGGGGGCATTGGGCTCCTCCC
Source organism: Parus major (assembly GCF_001522545.3). Taxonomy (NCBI): domain Eukaryota; kingdom Metazoa; phylum Chordata; class Aves; order Passeriformes; family Paridae; genus Parus; species Parus major. The sequence goes on along the minus strand of NC_031786.1, from coordinate 7,993,328 downwards.
CAGTTTGCCTGCAAGGTGAGCTCTGCACACGTGATCTGTTGCTGGCAGAGTTGTGTGAGGCTACAGAACCTCAGCCCAGGACTGGCAGGGTTGGGATCTCCCTGGGTGGGTGTTCTGCAGCCACAGGTCCTGTGTCCCCAAGCCCAGGTGAAGCCTTCTGCTCCTGCTGCCCAAAAACGCTGCCCATTATTGCCTTTACCTCCCTCCAGTGCCCTACAGGCACCGTTAACAGCAAGGCAGGAGGGGACATCGGGACTGGGGCACGTTTGGGGTGCAGAGGCCGGGCTGGCCGAGCTGTGCCCAGCAAGGTGCGATTGCTCCATCTCCCTTCCCTGCAGGACACACATGCAGAACATCAAGGATATTACCAGCAACATCCACTTCGAAGCCTACAGGGTGAAGAGGCTGAACGAGGGCCAGAGCTCTCTGTCCAACGGCGTGGCCGACAAAGAGCTGGTGGCCAACGAAATGTAACCGACCCGCGCCGCAGCCAGGACCTCGCTCGCTCACGCTCGCTATCTCTCCCCTCTTCCCCCTTTATTTTTATATAAATCCTCTGCCACTGTCCCTCTTGCCCTGGTCCCTGACCCCCTGCCGTGTTAACTGACCAAATAACCAGACGTGGAGCGGGGTGGCCGCTCTCCCTCTGCTTTGTGCCGTGAGTTTTGTGCTCAGCCCCCAGAGCGGCGTCCCTGGGCCGGGGACTGTCCCTCTGTGGAGGCTGGGCTCTAGCTTGCCCCCAGCTCTGGCCCCACAGCCAAAGCCAGGGGAGCAGATCTGTGGGGCCAGCAGGGTTGGGGTGCTCTGGGAGCCCTTCCAGCCCCTCCATGCAGGGGCTCTTCTCCGTCCATTCAATTGAGGGTTCCTCCAGGTGAATGTAGCCTTCGGAAGCAAGGTACGGTGGGATGAAGAGAGCAAGGCAGTGCCACCCTTGTCTCCTGCCACCTCCTCCGAGCCCTCTGCAGCCCTCTGGGACCCACCAGCCCCCAACCCAGCCCCTGTACCCTGTCTACATGCAATAAACTGGGAGTGTTTAGGTGTCACCTCACCTGTCACCGACCCCCGGCCAGGCAGAGCGACCTGCTTTGGGAGAAGTGCCTTTTCAGACTGTGACCTTGCAATAGCGTGGGAGAGGGGAGGGAGGGCCTGCCTTGTCTGTCTTTGCAGCCTGTAAAAAGGCTGTGAACCTCCACAGAGACTCTGGTTCCCTCTCCCTTGGGCCAGAGCTGTGGCTGATGTCCTGGGAACACTTGTGTATTTATTTGTCATTCAGTCGGGTGGTGGCGTTCAGTTGTCTGCTGAAGGCTCGGAGTGCTGAAAGGGCTGAGCGTGGAACTTGGTCTCTGCAAAGCAGTGGTGGGAGGCAGAGGGTTGTCCTGTCTGACCCTTGTGATTCCTGGGCTTTTCCCTGCATCAGAGGGGTCTCTTGGGTATCTGTTAATTCCTTTTCATTTCCTGGGTCCCCTGTGTGCTGTGTCCAGGGGAGATGCTCCTGTTTTGCCGGTCCTTGTGCAGGGCTCTGTGCATGTGCTGACCGAGCCCTGCAGCTGTGGGGGGGTGTCTGTGGGTGCTGCTCCCCCTGCTCTGCCCCCAGAGCCTCGTCTTTCCGTGTGTCTCCAGTAAATCAGACCCTGCAAGCGTTAGGTAGCACTGTGACACAGGAGCAGGGGATCCTGGAGCAGAGCTCTGCAGTCCTGCCCCTCTCCCCAGCTCCCTTGGCCTTTCTGGTGTCCACCAGGCTCCCAATCCTCTCTAAGGGAAAAAACTTCCTGCAAATCACCCATTTTTGGGGGCACACACTGAAGTGGCAGCGTGTCTCATCCTCTGGCACTGGAAGGCACCTGCAGAGCCCTGGGGGGACAGAGCCTGGCTCAGCACAGGTGACCAGCAGGAGGGAGGATTTGCTCTCCCCAGGTGTTCAGGGGCTCCCCACACATCCCCCAGCAGCCAAAGGGGTGTGGACAGGGGGGTGCATTGTGAGAATCCCTTCTCCCCTTTATTCATATTCCCCCTCCACAGCAGCCCCACAGAGCTGTTGGGGAACAGCAGCTCTCTACTTGCTGACTTGCTATATTTTAGCAAAAACAACAACAAAAATCGTGTTAACTAAAAAAAATTATATATTTCAAGTGTTAAAAAAGGACTAAAAGGGGAGAAAAAAATCTCTTGTGTGAGGCACTTCTGCAAATGCCATCTTAAACTTTTTTTTTTCCTCTAGTTGGTATCTCAAGCTGAGCCAAGCAAGACACGCCGCTTTCTCCTTTGTAACCTGACTTTTTTTTTTTTTTGGAAGGAAAAAAAAAAAAGAAAATAATACAATAAAAAAAACCTTCATCCAGATCTATTAAAATGGCCTTTTGGGGGTTATAAGCATTATGAAAATTTAGTCCATTTTTGTATAAATAATAGTGTTTAATATGTATTTCCCAAAATAAATGTTTCGAATGCAAATAGAAGGAGGCTTGTTTGGAAATGTCTGTTCCCAGCTGTGGGGTAATCGTTGCTGCAGGGACCCTGTAGGGCTGGGGGTCATGGGAGAGTCCAGCCCCAGAAGTGCCCTGTTTAGGGTGAAAGATAATTCCTCATCCCACCTCAGATCCCTGCCCCAGGTACCCTACAGAGTGCTGGAGCTGATCCTGCTGAGCGTTTTTGGGATGGAGCCAGCCTGTTCCTGAGGGGGGCAGGTGGATCCTGCCCCTCTGCTTCCACGCTGAAGCTGTTCCCACCGTGCTTCCTGGTTTCTTTAAGAAGTGGTTTGCCCCTGGTTCAAGAGCAGGAGCTTGTCTTTCACACCAATGTGGCTGTGGCTCCACGGGCAGATGCTCCTCAAAACCCTTTGTGAGTGCAGGGTTGGCCTGGGGATGCCCTTGGAAGCTGGCTTCCCTTGGAGGATTGGCCATCCTGAAAAGCACATTTTTCCCTGGTGTGAGAGCTCTGACACTCCCCTCTGGTGGTTCCATCTGTCTGACGTGTTCATTGCATTCTTCCCCCCAAGCAGGTAACTGGGAATCCACCTGGACACTCCAGGGTGACCAGCTCTAAGTGACCCTGCTTACCTGGGGCTGGAGAAGTGACTTCCACAGCTCCTCTCCAGCCCCAGCCCCTCTGGGATGCTGTGCACGAAGACAAGCCCAGCAGAACAGCACTCAGGTCGGATTCCTGTGGTGCTCTAGAGCACAGGGCAGGTTTATGAACATTTTAACTCTGCTTTTCTGCTGGGTTTTGGTGAATTCAGTGAATTGTCTCATCTCACATGGCAGCCAGTGAGGTGTGCAGTGATGGGCCCCCCTTTGCTCAGTGCCAAACCCATCAAAACCCTTCCATTTGTTGAGCTGCTCAGCAGTTCTGTGGTTGCTTTAGCCCCAGTCCCCCTTACCCCCAGAGCTCACAAATGATTCCTGGGTGAGAAGCAGCAAAGTCAAGGTGTTCTCACTGTTGTAACCAGAGCAAGACCCAGAACAAAAGCTCCTAAGGAGGGAGCAGGGAAAATCAAGGTGTAGTTGTAGCATCGCCTTGCTCCTGGAGGAATCTACAGCAGTTTCCCCCATACTGTGGGGTTTTTCTTGTGCTGCGATTTTGGGGTTTTTTTTGAGTTTTCCTCATTGCTGGTGTCTGAGCATGTGAGGGAGAGGGGACAGAGGGTGCTCCAGGGCTTCCCAGGCAGAGGCTGGAATCTGAGTGTGTCCATGGAGGGACAGGGGACAGAGGATGCTCCAGGGCTTCCCAGGCAGAGGCTGTCCTGGTGACACATTGAGAAACGTTTGTGGATGGAGAGAGGGGAAAGCAGGCAAAATTCCCCAGCTCAGCAGTAAGGGCAGCTTTTGTTCAGCCCAGAGGAGGAGCTCAAGGGGTCGGAGGTCCCTTCATGGGAATGGTGCAGGGAATGGCTTCCAGATGTTAGGACGGTCCAGAGAGGTGGGGTTGGCAAAGGAAGAGCAACAACAGCAGATGCTGTGATGGAACAGGGGCTCGTGTGGTGCTGTGGGAAAAATCCCAGCTGGGGGAAGGGTTGGCCATTGCAAAATTCCCTCTTGCTCCCCAGAGCCTTGGCCAAAGGGCAGGAGTGACCTGGGAGGGGCTGGATGGGGAGGGTTTGGGCAGAGGAGGGGGTGGGCAAGGAGCTGCTCCCCCTGCCCCCAGCTGTCTCCAAGGGAAATGTGCCTAAGGATGCCTCAGCTGACAGAAAGGACCTTGCACTAATGGCTTATTGAGTGGCCTCACTTTACCAAATGAAGGAAATGAAGATGAGTGAGAGTTTAATTACCGATCTGAACAGGGCTTTCCACAGCAAGGATGGGCCCTCCTTACCCTGCCTGGCCCTGGGAAGGAGAGGGGACCCCCCAGCAGAGCTCTGGGGGTGCCTGGCAGCCCTGGAGGAGCAGCTGCTGGGCCAGGGAGGGCTGGAGATGGGTCAGGTTCCAAACAGCATCTCCATCCAAAGAGGAGGACTATAAATAATAAGAATAAAAGGGAGTATAAATAATTAAAGCAGCTCATAGCCAGTAGTTCCCGAAACGTCTGCCTGATTTAAAAACTAATTACTTGGAGGGTAATCACCACCAGAAGTGCACATATTTACCCACAATGCTGCTCTTCCCTCCTCTTCCTTTCGCTCCCTTCTCCTGATTGCTATCCCAGGCACCGGCACAGACTTATCACTCACCCACAGCGCACAATAAACGGGCTTGCACTCGTCCATCTCCCTGATTAATACCATCATTGGAGACCTGCTCAGGGAGGAATAAATCCTCTCTGGGTAGGAGGCCAGGTGCTGGCAGGAGGTGTGCTGAGCCGTGTGGTGTTTGCAGAGCCCAGAGGAGCTGGGAGCCCCAAAGCAGGGCTGGAGCTTGGGATGAGCCGTGCCCAAAGCCAGGGCAGCACGGAGCACCTGGAGCTGCAGGGGGATGTGGCATCACCTGCTCGGTGTGAGCTGCTGTTCAGGGCCTTGGCTGGGCCATCACTCACACACCAGAGCGTGCATCAACCCCTGAATTCCCTGCCATGGGAGCTGTCCTGGTGGGAAACATCTCCCTTTGATGTGCGAGGCACAGGCAGAGCCGCACAGCTCCGGCTTTAATGACGGGAAGCTCTGCAGCTGAAAGCTTGGGGGGTTTTGATCATCTTCACTCCAGCAGAAAGGAGGATTTGTCCCTCCACCTCCAGCTCCTCACGTTGCCTCCATCACACAAAGTGCTGGTCCCAACCCTCCTGCTCCTTCTCACAAGCCCAGCAAAGCCTTTTCTTCCGTGCCCACAGCAAGCTCCAGTTTGTAACTCCTCTCACACAGTTTAGTTTGTATTTATTTGCCTGAGCTTCTCTCTTGGACCCTCACAAATTAATAAATAATTCTCACCATCAGGCTGATTTAGGAGCAGCATTGCACAGCACTGATTCATTTAGGAAAACAGAATAATTTATTCCTAACTTATGGGATTCAGGAGACTTCCACCCGCAGCCCATGATATTTTCTCATTAACATTACCCAGCTAAGCTAAAAACTGCAATTTCATAAGTCATACTTCCTTCAAAGGCACATTACCAGCTTCCCAGGGATTCCGAAAGTTTACTGAAGCTTAAAGACATACCTCATAGCATGCAGAAATGCAAAAATCAAAAAAAAAAAATTCCAAACTCTCCCTTATTATTACTACTGAAACCATTTTTCCTGCCAGTTTCCCTCCCCTGAACTCTTCCCATCAGGAGAATGTTTAAGTGAGTGATGCTGGGCAAAAGACTAACACTGAATTTCTCCTTAACAAGAAGATAAAGTGAAAATATTTAACTGGAAAACAAAATAGAAGTTCTTTATCCTCTGCTCTTGGGCATATCTATAAATGACATAAGCCAAAACTTTCCTTTTTTTTGTGGGGTTTTTTTTCAGTGCTGGGTTGCCCACAGTGAAAAGGTGGGATGGAGGAGAGGGGTACAGGGGGATGGGTGACTCTGTGAGAGCCCAGGCTCATCAGGGCTGAGCAGTTATTTCAAGCTGTGCACCATTTTTAAAGCAGCTTGCTTTAGTTTGGGTTGGTTTTTTTTTGTAAGTCACAGCTGAAAGCTCCTGCTGGCAAAGTTTACAGGCACAGTTCTTTCAGAAGTAAAAACTGTCACCTTTTAAAAGCCCATGTCTTGAAACAGCTTTGCAGAGGACAAGGACAGATCCTGGACCCCTCTGTGTGCATCCAGCCACCCCTCACTGCATCAGCCCAGGTTTCAAATTGTGACCCCCACCTGCAGCATTTCCCCTTCCCTGCCCTTCTCCTCTCCTGCCACCAGCCTCAGAAAAAAGTCAAGATTAAAATCATATTCCTAAAGCAAAATTACACATCGCAGACTGCACAGCCCTCCCAGGAGGATCAGGGCATTCCTCTATAAATATCTGTCTCGATATGTTTAATTTGCAGATGAAATTAAGCCTGGGAAGAAAGGGAAGGATGTCTTTTCATGTGTGGGCTGTCCAGCTTTGCCTTGAATATCAAAGTGAGGCGCGTCACAAAGCAGCGGCTCCACGGGATTATCTGAGAAACCTTGTAGGTCCCAAGTGGCGGCGCTTTCGGGATCAAAAGGTGTGGGACTTATGCAGAAAGCCAGGAAAAGCCAGCCCCAAAGAGCCAAACCTCAGGTCAGCTGGCAGAGTTCAGAGATTTCCAAGGAAACAAGAAGCTAGGTGAGGAGCCGGAGAGGTTGGGCTTTCACGTGGACTTTGGATTAAATATTAACTCGCTGCAGTGGGTTATGAGGATAAATATTTTCATTAATCATGTATGTGCTCATTATGATGGTGAGAATAGATCATTTGAGATTCATCTGCAAGAGCTTTTCAACTCCAGCCTCCCATTTTCTGCCTGGAGCTTTTGGTAAAACACCATCTTTTGTGCTTGCTTTCTTCAGAAAACTTTTCCCCCCACAAACAGTTTTATTGGTTTCAACATTTTCTTGGTTAGGCTTTGAAAGCACCAGATGAAAAGGTTTAGCTTGAGGGTGAATGGAGAGGAGAAAATGCAGCTCTAGTTAAAACAAGGGAAAGGAATGGGGTGATGGTTTTGGGGTGGGACAGCAGAGCTCACCTTCCAGGGATCTGCTGCCATGTACCAGTGACACTTCACCATCCATTTCATTAAAAATTGGAATTTTTTTCTGCTTTCCTCCGATTTTATTGAACTTTTCAATCATTATAACTTTCCTTGCTTTCTGTTTCTAGCAGCTCTTTTCAATTACTTGGTGCTTTCCTTTTTATTCCAGTAATTTTTTTTAAAGACTTGTCTAGAAGGAAGAGGGAAGACAGATTAAAATTTATACTAGAACAGAAAGTGGATATATGGCCAAGAGTCTAAAACCCTGTCATTAGCAATATTTAATAAGGAACAAAATTACTGGGCAAGCTGAGATGTCTGCAAATTACTTCTGAAACTCTCCAGGATGGAAAAGATCTTCCCCAGCAGAGAGAGCTGACCGATGGGAGAAGACACAAAGGGTTTGGAAGGAGCACCCCTAATGACCACTTGTCCCACTGAAAAGATTTATGGGTGTTCAGCACAGCTCTGAGGGACCCAGAGGGCTGGAGCTGTGCTGGGGCTGGAGCTGTGACACCCATCAGGTCACTGTGGCCAAGCTCCAGCTGCCCAGGGTTGTGTTTAAAACCAAACCTGCTGAGTCACAGGTGCCCACCACAGCTCTGCATCCCCTTGAAATAAAAATGGGCTCAGGTTTTGCACACAAGAGGGTGAGGGGTGACACTTTGGAGGCGCCTCCTGTGCCCTAAAAACACCCCCTGTCCTGCTGGCGCCCTCCTCCCCCAGGGCTGGCTTTTTTCCATTGGCACCAACCCCAGTCTGAGCCCCGTGGAGGAAAGGAGAGGCCATGGATATTTATGTGTCCTTTTCTGAGCACTTCATGGAGGAGGAGCAGGCAGATTTGGGGTTGTGCTGGTGGTACCTGAGACATTTCCCATCGGTGTGGAAGCTCTGGGCTTGGACCTGTCCTACCTCAGTGTGGCACCTCTGATGTTTATCAGAGCACACCACGCTCTCAGTGCTCCCTGCTGCAGGACAAAGCTGTTTAAAGCAGGGTTTTGGTGCTGTCAGCCAGCCCAGCGTGCTGGACCATCAATGCCAGAGCTGGAGTAAGTGGGAACTGTGTGAGACCTGCTGGAGTCAGAGCACAGGAGAGTGGCTGGGCTGGGAAAAGGGGCTCAGAAACTCCTGTGTGATCACAGAGCCACTCTGCTGCTTTGCTTTTCTATCTAGTGGAGCATTTATCTGCAACCTGAGTTCAGACTGAGGGTGAGCTCAGGGAAGCTGAGCCTGGAAAGGCCCAGTTTTGGCCTCTGCAGCTTTCCAGGGGCTGTGGTGTGCCAAAGCTGAGTGCTCTGAGCGTGGCACCAGTTTGGCCCTGCAGTCAGCAGGCTGGTTCTTGCTCTGCTGGATGTGGTTTGGCAGGGACTGGATTCATTGGTGGCTTCATCCCTACTAAACCAGGGTGAGTGTACAGAGCAGAGAGAGCCCTTTAGCCTGCACAGACAGGCTGTTATTTATCACAGCTTATGCACACCTATTTAATACTGGCTTGGGGTTTTGTTTCTATCCAGACCCCTGTGTGAAACCTGCTGCAGATGGATGTGAGAGTGTCTCTAAGCCCCCAGAGCTGTAATCCCTTAATGCTGAGTACTTTCTCAAGCATGTTGGTGGGAATAGAAACTGATCCCAAGCCAGGCCTGTGTCTGCTGTGAGCCCTGTCCCTTTTCTTTGGGGTCCTGGTCCCCCATTTCTGTCTCCTGCTCCACCTGGGTCAAAATTCTTTTGTGACCAAAGCTTTTCCCAGTGAGCAGAGGGAAGGTGGTGAGTGAGGGTACACTGGGGTCTGCAGAGCTGGGCTCTGAGTGACTGCCCCAGACACAGGCCTGGAATGTCCTGTATTGTACTTAAGTGCCACATCTAAAACACTTGGAGGGCTCTTGTACCTCTGCTGCTCTTGCCTGGGGCTCCTGTGGCTGCTGCTTGGCAACCAAACAGGCAGTGGCTTCATTCTGCTCCCTGTGGACAGGGATGGGCCTCAGAACTGCTGCAATTCCCAGATTTGCTGGGGCTGGAGCTGTGACACCCATCAGGTCACTGTGGCCAAGCTCCAGCTGCCCAGGGTGGTGTTTAAAACCAAACCTGCTGAGTCACAGGTGCCCACCACAGCTCTGCATCCCCTTGAAATAAAAATGGGGTCAGGTTTAGGACACAAGAGCTGCAGTGGTGCTGCTGAAGCCCCCAGCAGTCTCCTCAGAGAGCTGTGACCATGCTGAGCTGCTGGTGGTCCCCACATCAGCACAGGTGTGGGCAGGGATGGAGATCCCCAGGTCCCTGTCCTGGAGGATGAACACACACCCCTCCATCCCTTCCACTCCTTTGCTTGTGAAGAGTGATCAAAGTGCAGCTGTTGCATTTCATAACCTGAGTAAATGCTAAAAAAAATAAAAAATTACTCCCAAAATATTACAGGGATGGTGTTTGGAGTCTTGGCTGCTTTGCTTGAGAAACAGTCTCCTCTGATTCAGCTTGTTCAAATCATCTTAACAGTTCTTAGCAAGAAAAACCCCTCTGTATCCTGAAGGCAAGTATATTTGGGCAGAGCAATAAGGGAGACTTTAAGAGGTTTGGAGGTTACAGTGGGAAATAGCAGTTATTCCCAATAAGCAGTCTTAAATGAAGTGCTGCTGACAGTAGCCTGAGGCAGGTTCAAGAGTTTCAAGATTTGCAACTAAGAGATTAACCAAAATAGATGTCTTATTACAGGCAAGTTTGTATCTAAATCATTTAAAGTACCTTCAGATGCTGTAATGTTTTTCCTCCTAAGTGCTGGTGCTGTATCTGCAGCCTCCCCCTGCTTTTCAGGGGTGAGCAGAGGAAGAGCCCTCGATCTTGGTGAGGTCAGGACCCCGTGATGAGGGAACAGGGACCCAGGGGTCCCTTCTGGTGGGAGGCTGCTTGAGCAGTGATCCTGTTTGATGTGGAGGAGAGACCCTGGCCCGTCACTGTCAGACACAGAATGATTCACACAGACACAGCTCGAGGTGTGGGGAAAGAATAATAATCCTTTATTTGTTCTTTCAGTATTTATAGGTTTTCAGCCATGATCAGGGATTGGATAGTGAGGTTAACACCTTCCCAACCACAATGGCTGTGAGAGATGTCCATCAAAAGGCAAATCTTTAATGGAATGTATAAACATCTATGTTTATAGTTACTTTCCTGGGAAAGTGGCTCGAATTTGTGAACAACTACATTGAGGGCCTGATTGTCAGGGTGACACTGGCCCAACATCCCTGGATGTGTTTACAAAAAGGCTGGATGTGGCACT
>NC_031786.1:7944096-7982507 GCF_001522545.3 Parus major | reverse complement strand
TGAGCTCCTCCTGTGAGGATGCTCTGCTGTGTGGTGGCTGGCAGGCACAGCCCAGGTTTTGCCAAAGCATTGGGTGTAAAATTCTACTGGAAGAGGAGCAGCAGCATGGCTGGGAGCTGGAATAACTTGATTTGCAGAGGTTTGAGGTTTTCAGGAGAGCAAGTGCTGTGTTTGGGGCTGTAAATAATGGCTCAGGTGAGTACAAAACATCTTCATCTTTGCCAAGGCCTGAATCCAGCTGCTGATATCCAATCTCTGCCACCCTGTGGGACTTTCATGTGCGTGGATCACCCACCAAAATCTGTTTGGGATGCAGGATGTTGGGTTTTTTATTTCTGTGCTGAACTGGAAGGAGATTCAGGGCCAGCAGCACAGGAGTTACTAGAACAAATTATCTGCCACCAGCATGGGCAGTCACTGGCACAGAGCAACCTTAAATTTAATTTACCTTATCCTTTACCTGGATAAGGTAAATTTAAATTTGATGGGCGAGGAATCAACAGGTCCAGGGAAATTCTCTGCCAGAGAGGGCCAAGGTCCATGTGCTCAAGAATAAAGCAGGGAAGAAGGTCAGAGGGGTTTCAGGGGAGCTGGTCTGACCTGAGGAGCAGCCTGGGGTGCTGAAGCTGAGCCAGGAAAAGGGGTGTTGGTTATTTGGGTGAGATTCCTGTGCTCACTCAGGTTGGCAGCAGTTGATTTCTGGCAGCTCTCCAAAGCTGGGCTGCCAGTTTTGCTCTGGCAATCCCACACCCTGTGGGGGTGAGCTCCACACCCTGCAGGAGCAGAGCCCTGCAGAGGAAGGGCTTTTTTGGGGTGTCTCAGGTACCTTCAGCAGCTGTGCCAGGGCTGATGTGCAGGTGGGACTGTGAGAGCTGGAACCAGAAGAATGACTGGAGATTCAAAGAGGATTTCAGCTATTAAATATGTGTAAAATGTGCTGGAACCATCCTGGAGCAAGGTGGTGAGGGCCTGGCAGGGCTGGGTGGCACCATCTCATGGGGAGGTACTAAAGCTGAGCTCTGGGGAATGACTCCTCCTGTATGAGGCCTCCTTGAGCCATGCTCAAAATATAAAATACTGCTCTTTCTCCTTTCCCTTGCTTCCAGATTCTCAAATTCATGACATTTCTGTGTCGTGCAATAAGCCTGAGATTGCAAGGTTCTTTCTCCATGTGAACAAGGGAAAATGTCACCGAGTGTCTTTGCATTATTACCCTTTTTTAGAGTGAGTCCATGTCCCTCCAGGCAATCAGATATTCATGGTGACCTGCTGACAGTGGCACCTCCACAAGTGTGCAAGGTGTCACCTGGAAAGCAGCAGAGAGCAAATGAGAGTTGTTTCATTTTCAGTCTCGAGTGTTGGGCGAGCTGGTGGCAGTCACCTGCTGCACAGGGACAGAGAGAGGTGACAGCGTGGCCTCACCTCCCCTCCCGTGCTAATGGCTTTTCCAGGGGCTGCCAAGGGATGTTGCAAGTGTCAGGTATGAATTCTAGCACTTCTGTGGACTGAGGAAGGGCTGGTTTATCTTGCTACCTGATGGGTGAGGGAGCTGCATCCCAGGGGTCCTGTTCTGCCACCAGCTGCCAGTTTTCCCTTTCAGTACAGCAGAGCCACGGATGCTGTGCTTGTCAAGGCTCTTCACGGAGTTCACAATGGATATCTGGATGACAGCCATGCCACAAGCTCTCTTTAAGTGTAATGGGAGGCCCTGTGCAAGAGGATGAAGGAAACAAGGATGAGAGCCCTGCTTTTGTGGGATTTTTACCAGTTTGAAGGACCAGGTTGCTCCAGGCTTTCATTTCCTGCAGTGGAAGTGCGTGGAACTGATGGGAACCTGGCTTTTCTGGAGGCTGTAAGGACCTGCCTGAGTGCCACAACCACTGCAGCTCTGTGGGCTCCCTGGGCTGTCACCAGCAGCCCTTTGAGCTGCCTTCCCACGTGTGGTCCATCACCTTGTTGGTGTGCCTGCCCTCCTCGTGGGCTGAGGGTTTAACTGTGGAACAGCTGGGATGGCCCAGCCCTTGAGCCCTTTGGTTCCAGGGTTCCATCTGCCCTGTCCTGTGGAAGCAGCAGGGCTGTGCCCTGTGGTGGTGATGCCTTGGGAGGCTCCTGGAGCAGGGGCTGGGCAGGGTTAAAGGAATAAAGCAGGGATTTATTAAAAGCCCTTCCAAGGATGCACCTTGGGCACTGCAAGAGCCCGGCCGTGGCTGCAGCCAGGATGGGCCCTGGCTCAGGAGTTTCCCACTTGGATCAGTTCTGCTCCATTTCCAGCTTGGGCTGAATTGTGCAATTCCAGCTGCAGGTGATGCAGTCCCATCCTCCCAGCTTGCTCTCCTCAATTCCCTGCTGGTTGCACTTTTTGGGCCTGGAGCTGCAGCGCTGTCCTTGGTTGTGGGGCTGGAGAAGGATTGTTGTGTGTGCCTGAGCTGTGAGGAGACCTTGCTGACACTTTGTGTGCAGTTCAGAGTTAGGTACCAGGGCAGAACCTGGGAAATGTCACAGCTGAAACTGAGGCATCAGCAGGATGTGCTGGGTTTGGATCAGGCTTCGTGTCACCTGTCCCTAAGTGTGTTCTGCCTTGTCATTGCTGCTGTACTCATCAGGAGTTGTGGACAGCTGGTGTTTGCATTTCTCCTGGAGTCTGGTGAGCTGAGAGCATCCCTCCTTCCCTAGTGAGCCTTTCTAGCCCTTGGAGGGGCAGAGAGGCACTTCAAGTGAAGCCTGGCACACTTAAAATATTTGTTTTCTGCAAATACAAGGAGTCCGAGCTTATTATATCCAATTATCATTAAACTGGCTGTAAAATGAACTATTTGGACAGTCTGGTTTATTGTTTTGGAAAAGGAAGACAGCCTGGCACTGCCCCCAGTCTGATGGAAGCATCAGAGGTATTCCCAAGGGCAGGTGGGGGTGAGGGGGCTCATCCCAGGTGAATCCATTGCCACAAACCCCTCTGGGGTGCTGTGGTAATCCCAAGCAGGGGCTGTGCCTGTGGGACGTTTGGGAACTGCCCATAAAGCCCTTGGCTCTCTCCAGAGGGAGCCTCAAGTATTTCCATTGTGATCTTCTGAGAGAGGGGCAGCCTGGGAAGGGCAGCCCTTGGGCTCCATGGAATGTGTCTTCCCTGTCTGTTTTACTGGGTTTTGGCAAATGAGAGCTTGACTTAATGTGGGTTTTTAACAAAACAGCTGCTGTGGCTGTAGGCAAGCCAGGAGTGGAGGGAGAACACCACCTGTGGGTGTTTGGTTGTGGAGCCTGGCAAATGGGAGCCTTTCCTGCTGTTTTAATTGGCATCAGGAAGATCACTGGGACCTTGGAGCCCCAAACACCACTTGGGAGCATCTGAAAGGTGTTTCTGCACCCTGGAGCTGTGACAGTGCTGTGAAGGCAGGGAAGGGGCAAAAGAAAGTGCAGGAAGTGAAAACAGGGAGGGAGAACTTCCATCCCTCCTTGCCCAGGCTGGTAAAGGTTTAAAAACACTCAAAGCCTTCCTGGGGCCCACTGGATTCAGGGGTGTGTGCACAGCTTGGTGAGCACCCCAAGGCATCTCCACCTGCACAGGTGCCACCCTGGCACAGGCACTTCCCAAGGGCCATCCCCTTCCCAAGGACTGCACCTGGGACGAGGTGAATCTTTCCTGGGTGGACTGGAGGTCTCAGCTAAGTGCAAGGACAGCCAAGGGTGGCTCGTGCACACCTCTGTGTCCCACTCATGGCCACACACACACACGAGGGCAGGAATCCCCACTCTAGTCTCTGCTGGAGACCTGACATGGACAGAAAATCTCAAAAGGGCCTGTCCACCTCAGCCTCTCCTTTCTGGCCTTTCCCACCCAATGTTTTGGAGTAGGATCTTAGAAACCTGCTATAATCTCTGGAGGAGAGGCTTGTCCCACTTAGGATCCAGCAGGTTTTATCCTTTGCATTAGAGGAGCATTCAGATAATTTAACGGTGGATATTCTCATCCCTCATCTGCCAGCAGAGTTGTTTTTGTGGCTCTAATGCTTCCCTGACCTCAATGATGTCTCCTGTGAGTGCGTTGCTCAGGTTAATTATGCATTAAGTTTACATAAAGCTTTTCTGGTTTTAATCAGTTCCAAACCCGCCGCCCTGGGCTGTGCTGGATGCGCCGGCACTCGGGGGCTGGCAGGAGGGCTGCACCCACCTTCCCACCCTGCCAGGTCTCATCCTCCCCCTGGGGTGGCTCCTCTGTTTGTCACCGTGCTGCACAACACTCCTGAGACGTGTGGCTCCGTTGTCACCCGCGCAGCATCTCCGACACCGCTGCAGTCACACGGCACCGCGAGGGGACCTGACGGCTGCTGTGACTGAGCTCGCTCGTACTCAGCTGCCTTTCCTTCCCCACGGGCTGGAGAAGTGTGTGTGTACCCTGGGAGAGCCTTGGGAGCTGCTGTCTCTCCTCAGACAGTCTTTCCCACGTGGCCTGTGTGAGTACAACAGAGAGGGTACAAAGACGGTGTTTCTCTTTCTTCTGGAGATCTGTTTCTCTTCTCTTTCTCTTTGCTTTCCTCTGGGCCTCCCCTTTGGTTTCACTGCAATCTCTTTTGAGCTGGATGAGCTTTCCTTCTCTCTTCTAAGACCTTGAAAGCAAAGGTTATGGTGAGATTGCATGGAAGTTGGATAACGTGATTCTATCTTCAAGGCAAGTGCTCCTGTTTGCAAAGTAACTTGGCAGCCTTGTGTATTTTGGATTTAGGCATCCTGGTGCATAAGCCAAAGCTAACAGATATTAATTAGCTGGAGGACTGATACTGTAATGAGAGCAGTTGCTCGCATAGGTTGGCATTTTTATTTTTCATGCGAGTAATTAAAGGGAAAGTTGTGTTGAATAAGAGATGTTAAGAGATGTTGTGTAAATAACACACCCTGGGTGGTGAGGGCTGGGGAGGAACGTGAGGCAGAGAGGAGCAGCTGAGCTGCTGCTGTGATGCCTGGCTGTGGGAGGAGGGATTACCCCTGCAGCAGGGAAAAAAGGAGCAGAGGAGAAGTGTGGTTGTAAAACCACGTCAGAGGAGAAGGATGGGGAGTTGGAAGAGCTTTGACAGCATGTTTGGAAATGCACAAGGGCATCGTATTTGGAGGACCCCAAAAAGATCCTGGTCGAAGAAGCAGGGATGCAGGAACAGTCTGCAGTGTAGGCTCTGGGTTGGAGGAACAGCACAAGGTTCTGAGCACACAGCCTGGTGTTTATGGTGGTCCCCTAAAACACTTCCCATCCTGCTGAGACCCTTCAGGAAGAAGTTTGCATGGAGAAGTGCTGAGTGAAACCAGTTAAACACTGGCATAACCTGGGAGACAGGGATGGATCTGTGGAGCTGCTGGGAGCACAGCCACACCTTTAGTTTGTGTTGCTAGGAGCGTGTGTGATGTGAGGAGTGAGAAAACAGCCAGGTCTGGGTTTGAGATACCTGGCAGGGGTGTCCTGGAGATGCCCAGGAGGTGTCTGGATCAGGGAACGATGGTCTCTGTCCTGTTAGGCCAGGGAAGTGCCAGCTGGGCACAGCTGAACTTCTCTGCCCCTGCTGGTGATGGAACAAAGCCTTGGTTATCTCCAGGGTGTTTGTCTCCAGCCTTGAGACAGAAAAGAGACTGGAAACCACGCCCAGCCCCCAGGAGCAGAGCCATGCAGAGGAAAAGCCGCAGTGCTGAGCACTTCCCACTGCACGTGGGCTCTGCAGCCTGCACTCACCTGTCCCTGGCACCCGCTGCCCCAGCCAAGGCCTGGCAGAGCAGCCTTCCCACAGGGATCTTGTCCTTCCCACGCAGCTCAGGGTCTGCCCCCCTGGGCTAACCCAAACTCGCCTCTGAGCAGGCTGAGCTGCCCCAGTTTGCGTGGTGGGAACCAGCGTTTACCTGATGTGCCGTGATGTGAGGCTGGATCTGCTAAATCACGCTGGACACTGCAGTCATTGATGGAATTTTAACCATTTGTTTCCCTTCTCCAAGAGCCAGCTGTTGGCAGTGATGGCCAAGTCCTTGCTCTTCTGCAGGTGGTGCATTGTGAAGGAGAGAGTGGGTAAGGAATGCAAATCAAAACTAAACCATGCGCTTTGCCATCTTCTTTGTTGTTTGTTTTTTCCCCTTTAAGAAGCTCAATATATCAGCTAATCGTGTGTGTAAACAATCTCAATATGCAAACTGAAAAGTGGCATCATCCCCCCAGCGCCAGCTGGGTTGAGCTCCCCCATTAACCTCTCCAGAGCAAAAAACCCTTCCCGAACAGCCATTTCGGAGTGTGCAAAATTGATTTTGCATTCGGCCTGCGCAGTGGGAGAAGATGGCGGCGTCGAGCCGCGGGTGCCTTTCCCCTCCCTTGTCATTTTTTTGGGATATCCTCTTTTCCTGGCGATGGAGGACGGGCGTGGCTGGTGCCGGCGGGTCCCCCCTGACACCTTCTCCCGAGCAAAAACAATAAAAAACAAATTTACGGCGGCCCCTCCTTGGGTCATTTCCACAGCGCAAAGACCCCCTGCCTCCCACCCCCTTCATGTGCATCTTCTCTTAATTAATTAATACTGCATTCATCACCGCTTAATTCCCGTTTCCGTAGCACCCGAGGAGGGGGGCTGCCAGCTAAGGCGGGTGCTGAGACATTCTAGAGCTGCTGTCTTAGTGGAGGAGCTTAATTAGCCCCCGTGACAATATGGGCTCGTTTCCCACAGCCCGGGAACGGGTGGCTTCAAAGGGCTCCTGGTGGCCGGCAAACGCAGCTCCCTGTCCCCGTGCCAGTCCCCGTGTGTGCTGGGCAGGAAGGGTGATCTCCTGCAGCTGCTGCCCAAATTTAGAATCAATTAATCACAACTTGGCCTCCTTTTGAGCTGGGTGAGGGACAGGAGGCAAAGCCGCCAGGTTTGGTCTGTCTCGGTAGTTTTGGGGAGCAAATCCCATTGGGTTGTACAGGGTCTACACATCCCTCACTGCTCAGAGCTGTGTCTGTTGGTGTTGCAGGGGTCCTG
The DNA here is from genome assembly GCF_001522545.3 of Parus major. Classification (NCBI taxonomy): domain Eukaryota; kingdom Metazoa; phylum Chordata; class Aves; order Passeriformes; family Paridae; genus Parus; species Parus major. Next base: position 7,975,530 of record NC_031786.1, on the reverse strand, counting down.
CTCTCCTTTTCTTTGTTTATTTACCTTAAACACAACTTGTTGGCACTTGTGGTGCCTCCTCTGCTGGGAACACCTTGCTGCTGCCCTGGTGGGACATGGCTGGAGAGCCCTGTGGTGCTGATGGGGCAAACCAGCAAATCAACCAGCAAACATCAGCTGCTGGGGTGGCTTTAGCAGAACAGAGCTTTTGTTGGGACTGGCTGGAAGGAAAGGTGATGTGCTGGTCAGTTGGCTTTGTGGTGAGCATCAGTTTAGATGGGTGACTGTATTTTTCAGGTTTTTACCTCCCAGTCTTTGAGCTCTCTTTACAAGAGGGAAAACCCTTGTGCCCCACAGCTCGTTGGGATGGTGACCACAGGGGTGCTGTGCTCATACCCACGCAGCTCCCACCCACCTGGGCACCACATTTAGGGTGAGGTGGAGAGATCCAGAGCATGTGTGTGTGGACAGAAGATGGAGAGGGAACAAAAGCAGCGGATCCAGGGCCGGGCTCCTGGCCAAGAGCAGCAGCCCTGGCCGGGGTTGTGGCTCCCTGCTGCCCTCCCCTCTGGGCAGGGGCTGAGGGTGGGCTGGGGTGTGAGTGTGGCTCTGGGCTGGGATGAGGGGTGGTGATGTTGGGATGCTGATGTTGTGTCCACGCTGGGATGTCACCTCGCCCTTCCCACGCCGTGTCCCACATGCCTCGCCGCCACAGCACAGCCACGCTCAGCCAGCATCGAGTGAGCATTGGCAGCAGGCTCGGGGTGTCCCCACACCCTGGTGTTGGCTGTGGGAGAGGAGGTTTATGCTTGATTTTTATTTATTTTTTTTTAATCTTTCATTTCCGTTTCCTTCCGCTCTTTCATTTTTCCGCACTGCCCAACCCGCAGTGTTGAAACTCGGCCGCCTCGTTGGTGCTGGCTCTGGGAGGGCCGGGGATGTGGGGGTCAGCTGGCCCAGCAATTGCTGCTTGGGGACAAAAGGAGCCTTTTTTGTTTTTCTTTTTTCTTTTTTTTTTTTTTCCTTCTTTTTTTTCTGCAGCGCCAGTAGCAGCTGCCAGCCAGAATAGCAAATCCGTGCGACTTGGCACCACTCCAGCTTCCTTGAGGGTTGCAGAGGGATGGTATGTTGGAGGGTAAGACTAGCTAATTAATCTTCTGGCAGGGAACAATGTAATATCAGACAATTACAAAGGCAGAATGAAATTGCTATAGTGGGAAGGCTGGCATATGAATTTCTCAAAGGGTCCATCCCTCAGTCCGCTGCCGGGGTACTTTGTATGCGGGAGAAGCACCCGCTGTACGTGTGCTTTCCTCTTGTGTGGGGGTTTTTGTGGGAATTACACTGTGGGGCTGGGGGAGGCCAGCTTGCTCCCAGGAGAAGCTTTCTGAGGAGCAGAAGAGAGAAAGAAGAGTCATTGTGAGCAGCCACGTTCCCCAGCAGCAGCTGTGCCCAGAGGACAGACCCGCTGCATCGCCCATCCCTCGGGCTGGCGATTGTTTCCCAGTTATTTTTCTACTTATTGCACTGTGCTGTCTGATGGCTACAGCTTTTGGAAACGGGCACAGAGGGAGGGGTTTCCTAGAGAAAATTCACAGAGAAGCCTTCAAAGAGCTTTGGAGCTGCTGAAAGTTCTTGGGGGAAAACACCTACGAGCTCCGCGGTGGTAATTGCGGATAATGAGCTGTAATCACCGCTACCTACAGCCGGGACGCGGTGATGGATAGGGCAGTGAGAGCCGCATGGTGCAGGCTCCCCGTCTGTTTATTTGCAGCGGGGAAAGAATTAGGGAAGTCTCATTTATCCTGGAGCACAGGAAAGCATCGCTGGGAGATCAGCCTGGGCAGGATTAGCGTAGGAAAGCCCTCCTCCCTTCTCCTTGTCCTCGCCAGGCGTCAGGGATGAGCTAATGACTCTCCTCCCTCTGCATCTCCCTCCCAGGATGAAACCTGGATCTCTGGAAGTGTCATTAAAAACAAAACCAAACCAACCCCTCAATACCAAACATGGAAACGGCATCAGACAAATTCTTTTCGCGATTTTGCGTCTGCGCGCCAGGAGCCGCTTCCAGCCAGGACAGGAATTGGAGCAGCTCCAGCTTCGTTGTTCTTTCTCCTAAGGAATTCGAGTAGGTTTTTGTCTGGTGCCTGCACACATCAGATGGTGCAGAGACGATGTTTAGAAACCACTGCGAGCTGCCTTGGCTGCTGGGCTGGGCTGCCACTTGTCACTGGAGCTGCTGGAAGGCTCAGGCTGAACAAGTGGCTCCTTTTAAAGCAGTGGCAATGTCAAGGGCTGGATTGGCAGGCTGGGGGCTTCTCTCCAAGATGCAGATGAGGAGGAGCTGCCCACAGTCAGCCCTTGGGTGCCCTGAAAGGCTCTGTGCTGGGTGCCCATCGTGGGTGCTTGCCTGGATATTTTTCAGGGCTGGCTGGATAGCAGGAACATTTTCCATTGGTTTTCCTTAGTGATGAAGGTGCCAGGGCTGGGTCCCATCAGAAGTCCCTTGGTGTGGTTCATGCAGGTGTGTAACTCCTTCTCTGGCTGTATGTGCTCCCTGTGAGACAGCACGAAATTCCCTGCACACCCCAAAGGGATGGATCCCAAAACCCAGCCCTCTGTTCCCAGCATCTGCTGCACCCTCCCTGTCCTTGCTTTGAGCATCCCAAGCAGTCAGGGAACAGTGGCTGGTCCTTCTCTGGAGGCAGAATGGATGCATCACCTCTCTCTGGAGGGTGCAGAGCTCAGCCCAGCCATCCCTTTGGTTCCTGTCTCATCCAGCACATCTCCTGGATGGAAGGAAACTCTTTCAAGACCAGCCCAGCTAATGTACCTGCAGGAGAAGGCCCTGGAGACTTCCTAGGCAGACAGTCGTGGCTCTGGTAATGGATGCTTATGAGCAGGAGTGAAGAAACTGAAGTTATCCCCATCATTTCATAAATGATTTCAGTCAGAAATGATCACATCCAGTCCCTGTCTGAAGTCTGCTGAGGACTCTCCCTCTTTGGTCCTGTGCCCAGGCCCAGCCTTGCCCTCAGCTCTGTACCAAGTCTGAGCCAGCAGCTCCTGTGTGGAAGTGGAAAAGACAATCTGAACCTTTTCACAGTCAATAATTGACACCAGGGATGTTTCTGTAAATTAATGAGTGTATCTTCTTGACTATACTTCAAAGTTTTCACTTTATGAATCTTTTATGGAATTCTCTACACTGGGAAAAAAAAAAAAAAAGATAACAACAAATCCTTATAGTACTGAAATTTTACCTTTGTAAGTGATGCAATAAAAAAAATTACTTAAACCCTACTCTTTCACAATCAACTGACTTGAGAAAAACCATCCATTGTGTGCACATTGGGGCTGAATTTTCCCATGAAGGTGTGCACATCCAAACTTTATGCTGAAGGGTTAATAATGGTCTGGGCACTCTGACCTGAACCTTAATGCTGCCAAAATTCTCCCCTTGCAGCTGGGTGTGAACCCCTCCAGGTCCTGCTGAGGCTCTCCAAGGAAACTTCTGGAGTTAAGAAATTTAATTTGTAATAAATCAGCATTACAGTACAAGTAAATCTACTTCAGTGGCTATAAAAATTAATTCCTTATCCTAAACATTATTATATAGCTTTCAAAATGAATTGACTGTGGTTGGTAGTCTAGTATGTGCCATTATTGGTAATTAGTGTAACAAAATAACATTGCTGTAATATTTCCTGTCTACCCCTCCCCCAGTTGGGGGCTGTTTCATATTAGAGAATCAGAATTGCAAATGCAAGGCTTGTGTGCAAGCTACTGCCTTTGATTTTTTTTTTCCCCCCTTTTTTTTTTAAAAATATAATTTTGTGTGTGTTGGAAGTCAATCTGTTCCTGTCTGGGGTTTTCTGGGAGCATTTCCTTCTGCAACAGCTTTGGAATGTCCCAGGGCAGCATCAGAGCCTGATGCTGGAGGGGCTCCCTGGAGCAGCCCAATGCTCTTGGGTCCCTTTGGAGCTTTCCCTTGTGTGCAGCTGCTGCTGAGATCAGAATTCCAGGATGGGTCAGGTTGGAAGAGACCCCAGGTGGGATCATCTGCTCCCTCCTCCCTGCTCAAGCAGGGTCATCCCTGGCACAGGATCGTGTCCAGATTGTTCTGGAATATCTGCAGTGCTCACTCACATCTCCCAGCATGTAACATGTCTCACCCACAGCTTGTGTCTCAATAGTTTTCTCCAGTGATCCAGCACAGCCTGGTCTTTATCCAGGAGCTGAAGCACCTGATGGATGTCCCATGGAGACCCTGGGGCAGCTCTGAGCCTGCCAGGAGCTGGAGGGAAGCAGAGATTCCCTTTTCTGGAGCAGGGGGCAGGTGAAGGATGGGCTGTGTGCAGCAGGAGGATCCTGAGGAATCTCACTGGGCTTTGGCAGCTGCAAAAAGCTGCTTTTCACACCTTGCTGGCCTGACTAATAAACATGAACAGGCTGAAAAGGGGGGTGGAAGTACAGGAGGAGCAAATAAAAATGAATTTATACATTTCTCCCTCTCTGAGATGGACGTTGTTGGGGCTTTTCTCATCAAACCCCAGTGCCCACCCCAAATGTCCTGGATAATCCCTCAGCAACACCCATACTAAACTCTTCAGTGCTGCTGACCAAAACAACTCTTGCCATTTAATTTGTGGAGTCTCCTTTTGGATTTTTTTCCCCCCCTCACCACCACAGTTCTGTTTTTCTTTTTTTCTCCTCCATTTTCAGCTTTGAGTGTTGCCTTTTGAGAAAATCCTCAGCAGCCATGGTTAGAAACCTGAGATTCTCCATGGAACTGGAGGATGCTTTGGGCTGGGAGGGACCTTGAAGGTCAAACCAGGTCACTCCAAGCCCTGTCCAGCCTGGCTTTAGGGAAGGAAAGTTCAAATTCTCCTGTGATTTTCTGGCTCTGGGATTTTTTTTGCAATGAAATGACCAAATTAAAACTTATTATCTGTGCAATGAGAACCTGGGAGCAGAGGAATGGGGAGCTGTGGGGAGAGTGGATCCTTTGTGCTGTCCCCAGCATGGAGTTATTTCATGACAGCTTCAGAAGCCTGGAGATATGCCCTGCACTCAGCCACCCCATTTATCACAGAGCTGAAAAATGCAGAAATGAAGCACTAAAACTGAGCAGGAGATGCATTTACCATCCTGGAAAACATTAAAAATGTAGATACAGAAATAATAATAATAATAATAATATTGGTATCATTGTTGGCCCAGACGAGGCTGGTAAATCATAATTCCAAATATCAGCAAGTTCCAGAGTGAACAGGCTGTGCCATCTGAAGCCTTTGATTTGGTCCAGGCTGGGTTTGGGAGCTGAGCCCAGGGTTTGTGCTTTGGCTGGAGTTGGACAGATGCAGTCAGCTTAAGCTGCAGGAGACAAATTCCCTCCAAGCTGAGGGAGGAAAATAAATTGCATGTTGGAAGCGATATAAACATGATTTCAGGACTTTCTCCAACTTTTCTTCCCCTCAGGGCAAAGGATATTGAAATGATTCAAACCAGGACTTTGCTGGGAATGAACTGATAGATTTTTTTCAATATAAACCCCACAATTGGTACCAGTAGAGCTTGAAGCTCTACCTCATTTGCAGGATGAGAGCAACACTTTGGGGGACTGGCCAGGAAAATCAGGATATTTTCTTCTGTCTAATTTCCTCATTGAAAGGTCTTTATCTCAGGAGTTTGTCTGGAATTAAATGTTTTTAATCCCTTAGACCAGTTCCTCCCATTCTCTTGTACAGAAAGTTATTTTCTGTGCTGCCAAACAGCTCTTCCTACCTGGGAGTTTGGTGGGGTTTATTTGTTTCCCTGTCTCACGTCAGCTTTGCTGAAATCTTTGTGCATAGACTTCAAAATGCTCAGATTTTTCATCAAAGTGGGAAATATCTGTTTTATTTCATGTGCATATTTCTGCATTTCTTCTCAGTTTTCTTCCTCCCAACCTCAAATCTCTCCCTCATCATTGCTCAGCTGTTTGAAAGGACCCATCAAAGTTATTTCAGCTTCATCCTTGCTGTGAGACCAATATTTCTGGATCTTTTTAATGAGCCATGTATCCGTGGTGGAGAGAAATTAAGTGAAGTCCTTACTGGAGATAGCAGATCTCCTGTTTGCATGAAAACCTCTGCAAGTCTTGATTTCTCAAATGAAACCACTCTCAAAGGTTAAAAAACACCAAAAAAACTGAGGCAATATTTTGAGTCAAATTAAATATTTAATTTCAATAAAATCAAAGTATTTCAAACAGATTTCTTTGTCCATTTAATATTTTATGAGAGAAGCCTAAAATTAAACACAGAGTTGTTCCTCTGGGGAAAAAACAGAGGTTGTTTTTGTATGCTTTAAAGAAAAAATAAATCCATCTAGTAAAAGTACTTATTTTTTTTCTCCCAGAATACTTTTTTTTCTTTTTTTTTAACACAACATGAGGATTTCCACGTGAGGTTGTCACTGCATCCTTTGCAGAAAGTTGTGGCTACGAGATCTGGTGCTCCAGGGACAAAGATGAATCTTGCTGCACCAGTGGAGTTAGGAGAAATAGATTTTTTACAGAATTATTCTTTTACATGTGAGGTCCCCCTGCAATAGATTTGGGTAAATGTGAAGAATTAGGGTGTGAGAGGGGCTGTGGCATCTCCCAAAATCTTTGTGAAGGGGCTGGGGCTGTTCTGGGCTCTTGGAGGTTTTAATTTTCTGCTTGGAGGGTTGGGTGCAACCCTCTCATGTGGGGCAAGAAACCTCCCAGTTTGTGCCATTTTCAACTGGGAAAGTGTTTTTATTTCTTTTCTTTGTGTGCACAAAGGAAGAAAGGCTTCTGATAAACTCCAGAACCCAGCAAGGCATATTTGGGCTGTAACACCAAAATCTGTGTGTGCTTCCAAGGGAGACACCTCTGCCAGGTTTATGGATGCATAGGGTTAGGGCTTTCTGCTTGAATATTTGATATTTGAATACTTAAAACAAGATTGTGCTTTATCATCATTATGTAGACTGCTTCCTAAAATCATGGTAATTAATGGATCAGTCTCTCGTCTGGAATTTCACTGTGGTGGCTTAAAAATCCTGGCTTTTTGGAGCAGTAATAAATGGGACAAAGCAAAGAAAAGCAGGACTAAGGCAATGCAGAGCAGTTCTTTCATGTGGCTCATTTATGCATGTGCTGGTCTGGTGCTATTTCTCCTCTGCTGTTTGGCATATGTGCTATTTATCTGTTTTCTCTGACCCTGAATCACTCTGTCTGCTCTCAGCTTCCACTTCTGCTGTGAGATTTGCGGGGGGAAAGCAGCTACACTTAACCTTTTGTTTTCTTCTTGGGGTTCCTGACAATATAAATGGTTTGCTGGTCTCCAGCAGGATTGTTGCACTGGCAGAAATAATCTTGTTTCTATCAGCTGTGAATGCCCAGGCTGTTCCTGCTCTTTTCCCCATCACTAAAATGGGTCTAGGTGTCCCAGACTCAGCAAGGATGGGAGTTCATGGCACCTTTTAACCAAGGTGTTAACCAAGATTAACCAAATTTCAACAGGCACATGGGGAATGGGGATGAAATCCAAGTTATTGCAGCCCCTGGTTTGGGAGCTCGGGCATCTGCTGTGGCTGCACCGGAAAATTCAGATTTGGGGTGGAAAAGTGATGTTCAGCTCCTCTGGAACTTCAGACAGGGAACTTTGTGTGATGCTGCCTCTGCTCCCCACGTGCAAGGGAGCGAGGTGTGCGTGTGCTTCCAAAGGGAAGACATCTGATAACATCAGATATACATATGTTACATATCTGGTAACATCCCCAGCAGCAACACAAACAATTCCCAGCCCTGCTGCAAGGATGTGCAGCCAGGCCCGGGAATGGGCACACCGAGGGAATCCGGGTGGGAGCTGGGAGTGCCCTGACAAACACAATTCTCCCTTAATTTAATAGAATGGTCCATTCAGCAGAGAATATATTGTAAAGCGCTCTCAGGTTGGATGGCCTCCTATTGTGTCTGGCCTTTGAAGTGCTGATTAACTGGGCTGGGAACACGCTGATAAAAAGTTAATTTCTATTTGCTGTTGCTTTGTAATTGGATGAACACGAAAGCAATTAAATATTAAAACATACAAACAAATAACGAAGTCACTGTAATTAGCCAAAGTTTGATCACTGTCATATTTATTTAGGAGGAGATGATACGTCTCAGCAGGTGACATTTTAAATACCCTTGGCTGCTTTGGTGTTGTCTTCAGAGAATGCTGAATAATGTACGGAGGATTTAATTAAACCCCATTGTAAATCAGCTGTGATGACAGGGAAGTGACAGCCACATGTTGAAGAGAGAATTAGGCTGCAGCAAGAGAGATTAATTAACTATTTTCCACAGAGTTCAACCCAGGGGTTGTGTGGGGAGTCGGTCTGAGGAGGAGAACTTGATTTTGAAGTTGTTCCACTTGAGGCTGGAGCTCGGTGTGGAGAAGGATTCTCGGTACCCAAAGGCACCCTTGAAGGGGTGGCTGGGATCATTCCTGGGGTTTAAGTGGGAAACTGAGGCACACACAGGGCTGCAGCCTGTGTGTCCCTTCCCTTTGGGACCATCCCCTCATGCAGAAAAGTTCTTCCACCTCGGTGGTGAATCCCAGAAATCCTGGGACATCCTGGAGAGCTCCTTCCAGCTGTGGAGCAGGAGGGGAAGGGAGGCTCTGGGGTATTTGCTCAGGGCTGGCTGCACCAGGAAACCCCAAAATTCCTCAGCCAGGGTTATCTGAGCTCCTGGGCAATGCTTTTGTGGGACAGGATTCCTGGAGCTCCATTTGGCTCTTGTGAGTGTCAGTAATGAGATATAAAATTAACCACGGTGGGACTCCCCTGTGTCCAGCCTGGTGAGTCAATAGTTAATAGTTAGTTAATAGTTAATAGTTAATAGTTAGTTAATAGTTAATAGTTAATAGTTAATAGTTAATAGTTAATAGTTAATAGTTCCTGCTGGGCCTTGCCTTTGGCAGCTCTTCCCTGCAGCTTGGTGGATGAGCTGCTGCTGGGAAAAGCTCCCAGTGCCCAGGAAAGCATGTGAGGAAGGTGTTGGTGTCTGTGGGAAAGGACAGGACTGGGACAGGAGCTGTTCAGCTGGAAGGGAACCTGAAAAGCCTCAAAAATCCTCCACGATAGCTGGAGAAGAGCCAGGAAATGGGGAAAGCAGTGCGAGATGGAAATGAGACAGAACAGGGAGGAGGGAATGAGAGGAGCTAAAATTCAGGATGAGGGGGGAAAGGGACACTGTGTGATTAATCAGCAGCATTTGCATTTGGAGGCTGGAAAGGCTGTGGTGGAACACCCTGAACTAATCTGGACATTTCTGAAAGTGCTGCTGCCTTTGCAGGGGCTGTGGGGCAAGGATGGCTCAGCTTTTGTGCAAGGCAAGACCTGGCAAAGCATTTTCTCTCTGGCACCCCCACGAAGCTTGTTGGGGTCCAGAAAGCAGTGGCTGGCACTTGCAGGAGGTGTTAAACCACACCAGGCTATTCTTCCTTTCTTCTCCCATCAAGCAACAATATTTCCATTTGTGTGAGGTGAGAGAAAACCCATTCCCAGCTGCCAGCTCAGAGTGGATTTTGTCCGTGTTTACGAACTCAAGAAGAGGAAAAAAAACAGGAAAAAAAACTTAAAAATCCAACCAAACCTAAATGCAATAATTGAGGAGGAAATTGAGCTGAAGAATCCTTAAAATAGCAAATTGGGCTGAAAACCCCCAGACAGCCCCTGTGCCAGGTTTCCCTCCTGCTGTGCTTCATGCTGGGGATGTGGTTAAGCACCTTGAGCTCGGAGGTAGAAGTTTAAAATAATAAATGAGCTGGGCAGTGGAGCTGAGGGGGGTAAATTGGGAGAGCCACGTGCCTGTTTTTATGGGATGCTGCCGTGTTCAGGGAAGGCACAGGGGGTTTGGTGCCTTACTGAAGGATCCCGTTCATCTCCTCTGGCAGAGCCATCGCTGATCCCAGGGTGAGGATGAGCCTGGATGAGCTGTGTGGGCAGCCCAGTGCAGGGAGGCACAGCTCCTTCCCTCCCAGGTAAGATCCTGCCTCACCTGGGATCACAGCACGAGGGGGATTTGTAGCTGGAGATGGTGATTTGCACAAATGACTTTGCATTTCAAAGGCTCAGTCTCCCCTTCTCTTACCAATGAAAACTGGGAGTAATTGTACACATTGCCAGGAAAAATCCATTTTATTCCCAGGGGTGTAAATTAATTGATTCAGCCCAGGAAAAGGACCTGGGCACTGTTACAAGGAGCTCTCTGAGGGCTTTCTCTTGGTGTATGGGTCTGATCAAAAATGCAAATAAGTTCTTAGGAGGGGTAAGGGACTGGAAAGGATGAGAAATAAAATGAAAATATAACAGTCATGATGTGAGTAGTTCTTCCTTCTCGAAATACAATATAAAATATTGACTTCTGGTCCCCAAAATGTTCTTGTGACTCTCCTGGGTGAAATGAAAATAGTGACCAGGGGCTGGGAAACGCCCCATCAGCACAGAGTGAATGGCTGGTTTTGCCATGATGAGATTCACCAGCCCTGGGGCAGGGGAACTGAAGCTCTGCCTCTACCAAAAACGTGGGGATGTGAAGCAGCTGGGTCTGAGCTCCACCTCGAGGGCTGCCACAGCCTGAGCTCTTCCTCTCCTGCCTGGCTTTGGTGGCTCCAGCCTGATGATGTCAGGGCTGCACGGGGGGCAATGTGTGAAGGAGGGACTCATCCTCTCCCCTGCCCTCCCCTGTGATGTTCTGACTCTGTTTTGGATCTCTTTTGTATCTTCTGAAGCTTGGAGAGCTGCTGGGACAGACTCACCACATGCCCTGGTGTGGGGTTGGTGTAGCTGCTCACATGGGCTGGGTCATGCTGCTCACTGGATTTAGAGGTGGGATATCACTTTTTTCCCACTGGACAGGGAATATGGATGAGCTTTTTGCTGTCTCCCCCAGTGCTGGATTGATGGGTTCTTCCCAGTCAACAGGGACTGTAATTCTGTCTGTGTTGCTCCTGCTCTCTCCTCCTCTGCCACATTTTTGCTGTGATTTCTGATCTTCTCACCCAAGTTTTCAGCTTGCCAGAGGTGTGTGAGGAAATGTTTAGTGGTGGGTTGTGTTATGGGGAAGAGATTCTCTCTGGGAACATCCACAGTGTAAATCTGGCTGCCCCAGGCTGAAGGGATTATTTAGGCTGTGGTCAGAGCTGAGCATCCCGGGGGGATGTGCTGCTCCTGGGGGACTGGGTCTCTCTGGAGCTCCTGGGGAGCTGCAGCAGTCTCAGACAAAATGTGGAGGAGCTTCACCTCAGGTGAAGCCCAGAGCTGCTGGGCTCCCAGCTGCAGTGCCAGATGGGGTGGGGAAAGCTGGGGGCTCACAGCCAAAGGTGGAGGTTGTGGATGTGGTGCCCTAAAAATCTTTGACTTGTACAGCTCTGAAAAATGGGTCCTTTCTGCATCTCAGTTGGAACTTCCAACCCCAGGGTGCCCTTCTGGTTTTAAGCTGGCCGTGCCTCAGTTCTCCATCTGCACAAGAATAAATTCCACTCTCTTGCAGGGCTGCTCTCAGGCAAATGAATGTTTGCAAACCACTTGGATACTGTGATAACAAATGCAGTGAAAGCCCAGGAGAAAATTAATAGCTCATTATTTAGGCCAGGACTTCAATAGCATGCCATGCCCAGGACACAGGACTACATATTGAAGGATGGGGATAAAGAAAAATATTGAATAGCTGCTCATTAAGAGAGCACTATCCATCTGGTGTACGAAAGGGGCTTTTTCCTACAGGAAAAAAAGTGCTCCATGATCTTATTATTCCACTGTGTGCTGTGATGCACCTGTACAAGGGGACTGGGCTGGGGTTAGCTGGATTCTGGCATTTTTCAAGTGCTCGACTGCAACCTGAGCACTCTTCTAACAGCGGGGTTGGCTTTAATTTACAGCAGAGAGATAAAAATGCCAGTAGATGGCACTCCAGAATACGGAGCGTCATTGCTGGCTCCGGGAGAGCGATGAAATGTGGTGGTGTGTGCCACAAATGGCTTCCCTGCACTCCTCTGCTCCCACCCTCTCCTGGCTCCAGCTTGGTGCACAGAGCAAAGGGAAAACAAGTGGGCGAAGCAGCAGACGATGTTTAGGTGGTCTCTGTGCTCTCCTTTGATCTCAATTTTGTTTCTACCCTTTGGGCTTAAATTACTTGTCTGGGAACCTTGGGCTCAGCTCTCCTCAGCTGACCCTTTTTTTACGCTTTGCTTACAGCTTGTCTGCAAAATGAGATGAGAACTTAATTTGAAAGCAGCAGTTAATTGACCTAAATAAGCTAAGAACCTTCTGTTGGCTTTAATGTACACAAAACCTGCATAACCCTGGCTCTCCTTAAATGTCCTGTGGAGCAGAGTGGTTTTGCTGGTGCATTTTCAGGCTGCTGCTGTTTGCTGGCAGTGGTTTGTGGTTGGAGGTGTCTGGAGAGCCCTGCCCTGGGGAAGCTGTCGTGCTCAGCCCCAGCCTGGAACAGCTCCATTCCACTGGGACAGACAGATCAGGGCAAGGAGTCTAAATCAGGAAAGGGTCTGGCTGCAGACACTGGTGGAAAGCAAATCCTAGAGCTGCAGGAAGGTCTCTTCACATCTGCTTCCATACTTGATCTGGGCACAGAGTCCTGTGCAGGCAGATTTCCTCTCCCCACGTGAGTGAGGGAGGAGCAGACCCAATGCTGGAGGTGTCAGGTGCTGGAAAAGCACCTGGTTTTCCAAACACAGCCTAAGGCTGACCTTTGAGAGCCACGATAACCCTTCTGATCCGATCCCTCCTCCCTGCTGGGTGTCAAACCCAGGCTGCCCCTCCTCTGCCCTCCCCATCCACTGCTCTCCCTCTGTGCCTCCCCAGCCTGGCTGAGCCCTGCTTTGGGAAAACCAGTCCCAGTGTGAGCACACAGCTCCTCCTGAGCCAGCAGGAGCTCTCATGCTGGTTTAGCTTGATTCAGGGCTGCCTGGAATAGCTGAAGCCAGGAGGAGGAGGAGGACTGTGTCCTCACCTGTATCAGTGCAGGGATCTCAAATGCTTTTTGGCTGCCTTGACACCATTTTCCTAATCCAGACAAGTTCTTGGACTAGGCTGGGGAAGTGCAGGGAAGAGGAGGGGAAGATAAAAGGCATTAGCTTCCAGCTCAGCTGCCTGGAACAGTGTGGAGCTGGCTCTGGGCATTGGCTGGGGATGAGGCACCTCGGTTTTCACCTCTGAGGCTGCTGAAACCCACTGGGTGAGCTTGGTCAAGACAGGAATCAGCCACTTCCCTTCTCTGGGCTGCAGTTTTCCTCTTGGAAGACAGGTCAGACAATAGCCTGGTTCCTTTGTGAGAGCTCTGGCAGCTCTGTGACAGGGATTTCCCTGCTCTCCACATTCCTCAGGTGGAACACTCGGGGAGAACGGGCTGGGAATGAGACAGTAAAATGAGATTATGGATTGAGATATGAGCACATGGCTGGGTATGGCTTTTCAGGAATGTGCTTCTCAGCAGAGCTGAACTCCTTAGGTTTTGGCAGGCTCTGGGGGATGGCAGGGGCAGCTGGAGGCCTGTGGTGCTGGGGGAGTCTCTTGTGGCACAGGCTGAGTGTGCTCAAGGTGTTGGTGGCATTGACTTGGGCGCAGGGTCAGAATGGGTGAAGTGGTTTGAAAAAAGAGATAATAATAAAAAGGAATAACCAATTCAGCAGTGATTTGCTGTCTCAAAGCCCCTCCTTCAGTGCAATGACAGCGGATGGCTCTGCTCATCCAGGGTGTCACATGCCATTGAAGAATTGCCAGTGCTCTTCTAAACTGGGTGGGAGAAGAGAATTCTGGAATATCCCGAGTTTGAAAGGGCCCTGTGAGGACCAGAGTCCAACCCCTGGCTCCAAACAGGGCAACCTTGGAGCTGAGCCATGTATCCAAGAGGGTTGTACAGGCTGTGTTTGACCATGGCTGGGGGCCATGACCACCTCCCTGGGGAGCAATTCCTGCTCTTGATCACCCTCTCAATGAAAACTTCTTCCATCACAGCCAATATCATCTTCCCCTGATGCAGCTTCAAAACAGCTTTTCCAGCCTCTTGTCCCTCATCCTACACATCCATCCAGGTTAGCACAGTCCTGGGTGCAGAATGTGGAAATTGTTAAATTTAATTTGATTCCTGATTGCCCAGAGCTCTGCTGTAGCAAGATCTCTCTCCATAAGGCCGTAAGGTCTCTCCTCTGCCTTCAAGAAAATCAACTGGACCTCCAAATACAACACTGTTGGCAGCTTTACTTAGTGTTCCACTCCTGTCCAGGTAGCTGATAAAACACAAGAACCTGGGCTCTGAAATCGAGAGCAGTCTTGACTGGCCCCCAGGCAGATGTTACCCCAATTGCTGCTGGAGCCTGACCCTTCTCCAGCTGTTTTGTACATGTCTAGCTGCCTGCTGGATGTCCAGAAGGTTCCTGTGAGAGACAGCATCAGGAGCTTTGCTAAAATCCCCAAAGCCCACACCCACTGCATCCCCCTGCCCACTGGGAGGGTAATTTTGTAATAAAAGGATATTCAGGGAGTGTCAGGCCTGACTGCCCCTTCATCAACCTTGGTTTTGTCCACTGACTGAATTGTCTCTCAAGTGTTTTTCAATAACTCCTGGAATGATCTTCTCCATAATTTCACCAGGCACTGATGTGAGACTGACAGGCCTATAATTACCAGGGTTTTCATTCTTGCCCTTTTTTGAAAATTGGAACGACATTTGCCAGCTTCCAGTTGACTGGGAATGCTCTGGGTTCCCAGGACCATTGATGGATAACTGTGAGAGGGCTCACAACAACATCAGCCAACTCCTTCTGTCTCCTGGGATGAATCTTATCAGCCCCCATTGTCTCAAATGCATTCAGCTGCAGCAGCAAATCCTGTACAATTTCAAAGCTAACTGCGACCTCATCACTCCCTGAGTCAGGATCCTCCAGCCTGGGGGCTCCAGGAATCCCAGGGGCGTGGAGAAGAGGTGAAGGAGTTAAATATCACTGTTTTATCTTCATCCCTTTTTGTGAGGTGACCAGACACCAGTGGTGGGGGTTTGGAGGGGAAGGGAGCACAGACCCGGGCTGAGAGGGGTCCTGGGGGTGCCTTGAGCTAAACTGGCAGTGGGGTCCCCTCAAAGCCATGCTCTGGCCTGGAATTGTGGCCAGGGACTGGCACCTGTTGCTGCAGGGAGACGTCCCTGCCATGGTAATTGAAATAATGACAGCCCACGGCAGCAGAGGGGAAATCGCTGGCCGGGGACGTCGCCTGAGCCAGCAGAAGGAAACAGATGTTCCCCACTACATTTACTCTCTAAGTGAGAGCACAACAGATGCAAAACAGCATTAAAATGGTAGCAAGGCTGTAAATACAGCTTCTAATTACTGCACCAGGTAACGTCAGTCACAACAATCCAGATTTCTCCCAAGGATGCTCAGTGAGCAGGCGGGATGTAGAAAGCCTTTTAGCAAATGGATTTGTTGGGTTTTTCCTCTCCTTTTAATGGCACAGAGACAAACTTGCTCACTTAGGGCAGCAGAGTGGAGCGTCACAGCCTTTCTGCCTGGTGTATCTTTGGTACATGGTGCTGAGAATAACCAAGGAGATGGGAACAGATCAAACACAGAGATTTGGGGACAGGGAGAGGTGGGTGGAGGAAGCTGCCTAGATTGGGAATAGTGTGAACAGGAAGGGAAAGGAAGGAGCAGCAGTGAAGGGTTCTGAGAGACAGCATGAGTGACAGAGGCAGAAAATAGCTCTGAGCTGGGTGGCCCCAGCTGACTTCTCGGAAGTTACAGTGTTTGCTATGGAGAGGAGCAATTTGGGATTCTCCAGGCTCTGTCAATGCCTGAGTCACCTTGGTGGGGATGGAGTAAAAGTAAAAAGTAATGGAAATTTGATGGAAATTTGGGATATTTTCCTGGCTCTCTGCTAACCACTCTGCTCACCAGTCAGCTCTGGGGTTTAGAACTGCTGAACACAGACTCAGCATCTCTGACACCTGCACAGCACTGGAGCTGCCCCTGCACATTCTGGGCTCTCCCCCTCTACAGTTTAGGACATACAAATACAAAGGAGTTTGGTTTGATTTTGTTTTTTTTTCTTAAACAGGAATCATTCATTTTTCCAGAAGTGACTCAGTTTGGAGGGGTTGGTAACGATCTCTTGTGTCCCAATATTGTCATTTTTAAGGTGTAAATGCCTTTTCAAAGTGGCTGACACAGCTGTTCCTGCAGCTGGGTGGGCTGTGGGTGCCCAGGTCCCTGTGATCCTTGGAGTCACAGCTGTTGGGTGCTTTGCAGCTCCAGACTGGGATTTCCTGAGGCTGGACCTTCAGGATTAGCATCATCCTGCTGGGGCTTGGGGCTTGTGGAGGGCCCTGAGCCATGGGGCCAGCCTTGGTGTGGAATGACAGCAAAGCCATGGGAGACCCTGGAGAGGAGATGTGCATTAGCACAGACACAGCTGTGTCAGCTTCTGAAAGAGCTGACTGGTGATTCCTGCATTGCTTCAGCAAGTTGGGCAGGTTCTATGGGAAAATATGGATTATAGCAAGATATTTGGAGTCTGGATAGATCATGAAAGGGAGAGGAAAATGTATTTCCTTCACTTCCTTCCTGTAAAAGCTTCTCCAGCTTTGTTACTCTCTCTGCTGTTGGTGGGGATGATGTGTGGGCACCGAAGTGAGAACCTTCGGGATAGTCATGTATTACAGGCAAGTGCGAAGAGCAGTGCCTGACTGGAGTTTATTTTGGATATTATCATGTATTACAGACATTTCTGGAGCTGATGCTCAGCTCTCCTTTTGCTCCAGAGCTGCCTTGCCCACCCAGCTGCCCTCAGCCCTTTGTGTGGAGCTGGGGAGGCAGAAAGAGGTGGCTGAGCCTGAGGGGGTCGTAGGGAAGGGTCGGGGTGTGACACTGATAGCTCAGGTCTTCTCCTCAGGACCAAGATTAATGAGAGAGAGACTTTTCCTGTTTAGGCTCATTTGTTTGTTCTTCCTTATCTATATTCCATATTTACAGACAGTGAGGAGCTGTACACTGGGCTAACAAACTACAAAATGGAGGGACAAAGAATCTCTCCAAGGTCTTTTAAGTGTCAGCCCACCCAATAATGAAATGCCAAGTAACTTATTTTCACTTATAACCCAATAACCAAACAGCTGTGTCCCACAAAAATTCTTCTATCCAATCACCTAATATTGCCCAAAAACCCTGGAAGAGTAGGTGAAGAAGGAGAAGAGGAAGAAGAAGAGGAAGAAGGAGAAAGAAGGAGAAGAGGAAGAAGAGGAAGGAGAAAGAAGAAGAAGAAAAAGAAGATGAAGAAGATGGAGAAGAAAGAAGAAGAAAAAAGAAGGAGAAAGAAGAAGAAGAAAAAAGAAGAGGAAGAAGAAGAAAAAGAAGGAAGAAGATGAAGAAGGAAGAAGAAGAAAGAAGAAGAAGAAAGAAGAAGAAGAAAGAAGAAGAAAGAAGATGAAGAAGAAAGAAGAAGATGAAGAAAAGGACAATGCCCTAAATCCTCTATGTTGTCTCTCATCCACTAGTATAGCTAAACCCTAAACTCTCTCACCCAGTGACTTAATATAATTCTATCTAACTTACACACTCCCATTCCCAGTTTCTCCACTTAGTTTTAGGAGCTTTCTCCATGGTCTTCAGGTTAAACCTGGTGGTCTCTGAGTGTCTGAGCCCGTCAGCACAGATAAAGGAATTTTCTCTGTGCCTCTGGCTCCAGCAGGGAAGGATGGTCCTTCTGGCTGCCCTGAGAAGGCAGGGGACAGCCTGGCTGTCCTGCCCCAGGCTGGGACACACCACAGCCCCACGGGAGCAGTGAGGAGCAGGGATGTGCCACCACACACACGAACCAGCACTGTCACAAAGCAGGAAACAAAATCCCCCCTCTTTCCTCCCAATCAAATTAAGAGCAGAGAGCAGCAGAAAGTGCATTAACTAATCAAACTGTGGTTTCAAATTGATTATTGCAAATTGCCAACCATAACAATCCTCCTAATGGCAGTGATTTAAAAATAAAAAATAATAAAAATAGAGCCTGCCTTAGGCACTGGGCTAACCCTGTCCTTGCTGGTGGGTGAGGGCTGGCTGTGCTTCCTGGCTCTTCTGCAGGGCTCGTTCCCTGGCTCTGGAGGCAGATCAGCCCCTAATCTGGGCACTGTGGGAGCAGATGCTTGGCTGGCTGCTGTTTCTGCTCCTTCCAGCCTGGCCTGGCAGGGCTGGAGGCAGCGGGATCCTCGCTGGCAGCCGTGGTTTTGCTGCCCAGATGCGGGCAGCAGCCCTGTGCACTTTCCCAGCGGTTTCCCTGGCAACCAAGTCATCCTGCCAGCAGCCTGCAGTGCCAGGAAATAAAACAAGATGACACTACAGCTCCTCAAAAAGAAGAAAAAAATAACAACAACACGCCAGAAGAACACCAACAACTCTGTGTCCTCTTTTCCACAGCCCACGCTGTTGGCCTCTTCTTCCTTTGGTTAAGCCTCTGTCCAGGGAGAAGCAGAAAGCACTTTGAAGGATTTCAGTCTGCTCAGGAAGATGCTGGAGGGCTGGGAAGTGGCTCCTGTGTAAGCTGGGGTCAGGGCCTTGCTCAGGTTTTGGACAAGTTCCTCCCTGCTTGTTCCCTGGCCACCTGAGTGGTTTGGCTGTGTGTGTTGGGAGCACCTTGGGAAAAGGAGTTTGAAGGCACCTGAGCTGCCTCAGATCCTGATTTGGGCACAGGTAACAGCAGCAGCAGTCCATCCCTGCCACAAATACGGTGTGTCCATCACTTTCTGGGCTGTCCAGTCTCCTGCTGTCATGGCCAGCCCTGTGTGGCCTCTGTGCTGCCTGCAGTGGATGTGACACCTGAAGAAAGGGCTCCTTTGGCCCGTGGTTCACTCCCCAGTGACCTGCTCTGTGGGCTTGGGTGCTCCTGGTTGGTGGTGGCACCATCAGGAACACCCCTAGAGGGTGTGGGAGGTAGCTCCATGTGTTAGACACCCACCTGTGGTTATTTTGGACAGAACCCTGCTTGCTGCCCATAACAGTAGGTCCCAATTCTTTCTTTTGGATGAAGTGAGTTGGTCTTGTTGGGGAAAATAGATTATCCTCTCTCTTTGCCTCTCTCCTGCTTTCCAGCTCTTGCCCTCCCCAAAGTGTTTGGCTCCAAGAGCGTTGGTACAAAATCCAGAGCAGGTGCTTCCCACCCTGTTTCTTTCCAGCTTTGTGAAATCCCTTCCAAAGGCATGAGCTCCTACTGAAGTCATGAAAAGTAGCTCTGAAGACTAAAACTGTCTGATAACAAAAAATTAAATCATTTAGAGGTGTTCTCCTGTTTTTGAACTGTATATAGGTAAGCCCTTGAGTAACTTCCATGGCCTTCCTTTGAGCAATGCAGAGGTAAGGCAGGGGTGTTTTTTAGATCCACTTCTGGATACAGCTGAGTAAGTAGGGATTGGAAATATTGGAAAATGGGATAGAGATCTCTGTAGTGAAATCTGTTGTTCCAAATAACACCTCCAGGGCTGTGTGTGTGTGGACACTTGCAGAGATGCTTTTTCCAGGTTAAAATAGTGCTGGGGGTTGTTTTGTTTCTTAGGCCATGCTGTCTTGGGGTTTTTTTCTCCATTTTGTTTTTTTCTTCTTTTTGTCTGTTAATACAGAGCATCTGTCTGCAGGTCTGTTTGTCTGAATTTTGCCCATCCCTATGTTCCTTTTCTGAACTGTTTGGACAATTCCTGCAGATTTTACAGGACAGGCTGCTTGTCTACCTCATTTCCTGGTGAAGCAAGACAAGACTTTCCTTACATTATAAACTGCTGTTTTTTGAATATAAAACCTGTAATCAATATGAGGGTCTCCTCCAAGGCAGTTACACTTCCAAGAGTGAAACTTCAAAACTCCTTTTTCTGGGAGACATGAGGTAGAACTGGAGAGCTCCTCTGTTGCACATGTTGAGTAAAGCACGTGCTCATCAAATTTGTTTATCTGAAGCAGTTTTGCTTGGATAGGTCAAAACACTCCACTGGCAGAGTTGTGTTTGGGAACAGAGGTCCTACTTTCATTTGCTGCTGATGCATTTGTTTATATCTAATTGGCTTTATTAGTCCAGGAGCTCATAATCACGAGTACTTGTGCCCAGGTTGCCTGATACTTGTGCTCACCCACTGGGGTCAAATATAATCACCATCTCCCTTTGATTACCATAAACATTTGATAACCTGGCAGTTGGAGAGGTTTTATCACTGTTCTCCAGGGAACTTGTTCCTCTGGCTCAGGAACACCCAGCTAATGTCAAGGAGATAATTTCTATGGAGAAGCTTATCCTGTTTGTACAGGACAAGTCTTGGGACTATAGAGTTACCAGGTAGGTTCTGTTTGTCTCTGGCTGAGCAAAATGTTTCTACAATGGTGTTCTAGGGTGATTTTATGATGCTTGTACCCCCAGTTGTTGTGTTTATGCTGGATATTAAGTTCTGCCCCTCTAAGGCCGGTTCTGAGTGTGAAGGGGGAGAGAAGAGGCCGCAGTTTGTTTGCACAAACAGCACTGACTGCTCTGTGCTCCTGCTCCTGGACTGTGCTGTCTGCAGCAGGGACAGCAGGACACAGCTCTCCTTTGGCTGTTTTTTCAGCCAGCTGAGGCAGAGAAGTTCCCCAGACTGTGGCTTTTCTTTTTCTTGGAGCTGCTGGGTCCTGCTCTGGCCTGAAGGCCCAGCCAAAGCCCGGGAGCTCAGGCCTGGGCCCAGCGGGGCCGGGCCGCGGCATTTTCCAGCCAGGAGGGGCTGATGAGAGACTGAGCTGAGCCTCCCCCAGACAAGAACTTCGGAATTTGCCACCTCTTCAGAACAGAGAGAGGTTCCATTGTTTAATACGATCCATTTTCCGAGTTTGTGAGTACTTTGCTTGTCAAACAAACAGGTTTTTCTCCACTTTTCTCCAAGGAAATACTTTCCAGGACCAGTTGGAGGAGGAGCCACTCAAATCTGCTTTCTAGAGGGACTCCTTTGGAAGCTTCCTCCCAAATTTGCCCTATTCCAGAACAGATTGCTGCCCTTGTCTGCTTATGTTGAGGGGCACTCAGAGGGTCCCATCCTCCTTTCCTTGTCTCAGCCAGGAGGAGAGAATGGCATCTCTCCAGGGAAGGCAAATGAATGGGTTTGGTGACCCTCTTCCAGCACCTGTCCAGCTTTGGGAAGACCAGACCATTCTCCCAATTGTGTCCCATCAAATGTTGTCATTTCCCTGTCACACAGCTCATGAGCTATGTCCTGCTCCCTGCCCAGGGCTGCTGCATGCTGCCTCCTCCAGCTCCCTGCCCTTGGGAGAGAGCAAAAAGACAGATTTGTGAGGAGAAGCTACTCCTGGGAGAATGGCAATGGGGCCATCACTGCTTCTTTTTCCTATTTCTTGTATTCCTCTCCTTCTGTGGCTGTACAAAGAAAGTGAAAAAAAGAGAAAAGTGAAGGAAAAAAGTTGAGGTGAAAAATCTGAAATAATAAATACAAACTTCTCTCAGTGTACAGGGAAGTAAAGAAAATAATGCCTGAAAAAATTTGGAATAGTGGTTTGTTCTGAATACAGAAAACAAAACCAATGTCTTCATACAGTCTGTGGTATTTTTTCTGGTTTTCTCCTAGCTCCATTAAAACCTCAGTAATATGCAGGAGTCTATTAAAGATTTCCAAGATGAAGCCAAGTTTGGCCATTATCACAAATGGCTCTTTGGTGGGCTGTATAAGAGGAGTGAATGGTCTCACTGTGGTTCTTAGTGGAAACACACCCCAGTTACAAACCCGCTGTGATCCCTGCTGGCCTCGCAGCAGGACTGACAGAGGCTGCAGGGAGCCAGGGGTGTGCCTGACCCTCCTGCTGGCCTGGACCAGTTCTGCCCCAGCCCCTGAGAAGGCAGAACCTCTGGAGTCCTTTTCTAGGGTAATCCTTTTGATTTTATTTCTGGGAATCCTCAGGAAAATCTGAACTGTGGCCACTCCTGCTGCTCCTGTAGAGCTCTCCTGGGAGCTGGGGCCCAGCAGCTTTCATCTGCACTTAGATCAGACCATTACCATGTACTTTTCAAGCCTGCACATCTCTTCCCCATGCAGAGAAAGGCTGATGGAAGAAGCATTTCTGGCAGTCCTGTGTTAGGACTCTCACCTGTGGAGTGGATCAAGTGCTCAACCTTTGAGCTGGGTGCAGTGTTGGTGATGGGACCTCCCAGCAAAACCGCAGCACTGCTAAACTGTGCTCCCCAGGGCTAGGATTCAAAACTCACTTGTCTTTCCACTGCTTGCAGAGACCCCAAATGCATCTTTGGGATTGATTGATTCTTGGAGAGGGTCTTTTTAATCTATGAGACCAATCCCTCTGTCACTTTGCTTACTGAGAAGATGGGAGAGCCAAATTTAGACCTGAGAATGAGGCTTCTCTGTGGGATAGCAACCAAACCAACTCTGCCTCTTCAAAGTGAAAAACAGAGGCAGCAAAAGAAGAGATTTTTCTGGGATCTGGCAGTTTATACTGTCATTTTCTTTGGTCTATTGCCAAACAGCCACAGTCTGTGCTCGGGGAAAACATGAGGATGAGTCAGTTTTCTGCACCCAGGTTGTTACAGGCCCTTCCTGCAGGCTCTCAATTAGACTCTGCTCAGTGGATTTGAGTTCCACAACCTCCTGCTGCCCGTGGGAGGACAGGTCTTTGGCCACAGGGTCTGGCCACCTCCACACAGCCAAAGCTCATCAGGGAGGGGAAGTTAAAATCTCCCTCGGCTGACGTCAGGAAGAGCTGCCCATCACTGGGTGGAAGGAGCAGCCAAATTCCCCTGCTAGGGGCAGTCCCTGGGAAGGGATTGTGTCAGTGCCCATGTGGCTCCTGGTGCAAGGAGCAGGGATGAGGATGCCCAAGGGTCAGTGCTGCTGTCCCAGGGCTCGGCCACCCAGCATCACTGACAGCTTTGGTTTGTGTCAGACCCAAACTCCTCCTGATGGCGCAGCCAGCCCTGCCCAGGGCCTCTCTGCAGCCCTGCTGCCACTTCTGTCCCTTTTGTGAACAAAGTCAAGAGCAGTCCAGTCCAGGAGGGATTTCTCAGGGCTTTTTGTGAGCCCCTAAGCCAGCAAGGCTGCCTAAGAAATGCAGCCTCACGGCTGAGTCACCCTGCTGCATTCAGGTCATGCTGGGCACAGCTGCTGCTCTTCTGAATTGTCACCTCCATGGGCTCTGGAAGGGTCAGTGCCCACCCTTTTGTGGAGGGAGATGCTGTCCAGGCCTTGTTCTGACAGCTGCTACAGAGTCTTTTGTGGTTTAGGGGATTCTTTTTTTGCTAAGAAGGAAGAATTTTATTTTTGTTTTTTAACTAGTGTCCCTGTTAGATTTAATGGCAACCAGCTGGTGGAAGGGGTAATGTGAGCCTGTTAGGATGCTGGTTGTTTGCACCATCTGAGCCTGTCTAGAAATCCTTATGGAAAGCTCCCTGAGTAAATATCCTTGTAAATGTGGGGAGCTTGAGTGGGTCTGTGTGCCCCCCAAAAGCCACAGCAATGGGCTGCAGGCTCTGCACATCTGCAGCTGTGCTGGTTCCTCTGAACAAGGCAGCCAGACCTGAGCCTGTGTGGAAATTTTCCAGACTTTTTCATCTATTACTCATAAAGTTCTGATGAACAGATTGTGATCCAGAGAGCTGCTATTCTCTGCATCATGCAGTAAGTCAGTGGACAAGGACAAAGTTCCTGCCTGGCCAAACTGCTCAGAAAATGTACCAGTTCCTTTTGTGCTTTCTCTGAGCTTTTCTTTTCTGTATGTACAATTGTAGCTGCTGTGGGTAGAAATAAGAAATTATCTCATACAGAGTATGATATCAAATAAAAATAAAAGGAAGGGGGGGAAAAAGGTTTAATTTCTCTGTTCCCAGCAGAGAACTTCATCTGGAATATTTTACTGCAAATAGCAATTCCAGTGGACTTACAAAAAATAATTTTCTGAGCTTAGTTTCTGCTAAAAAGCAGGTCTGAGTGCAAGCTGTTTTTTTAATTAACTAGGTGGTTTGTAATCAATTCTACCCTGCCAGTGACGAAAGTGGCTGATTCAGTGTCATGATTGTGAAAATCCTAGCAGGAAAATGTCTCTATACCCAGACAAAAGAATTCTCCACAAACAAATCCTCGTGTCCAAAGCTAATTTGAATGTTAAACACAAAAGATATTAAGAGGGTTTTTTTGATGTTTTACTCTTATTTGGACACTTGTGCTGTTTAACTCTGCAACTACCTGTTTGTTATTGGGCTGAATTAAGCCCTGCTGCATTCGTTAGCATATACAAGAGCTTAGTAATACAATCAGGCACTAATGCATTCATTTTCTACTTGACTGCTCATTCATTGAGATGTTAGTACATAGGAAGAATATGATCAGGGTGACTGTGGGATGAACTAATCAATTCATAATGAATAATCCAAAAATACAGATGTCCTCGGCACAGACTGAATTCAGCAGAGCTGGAGGAGAGCAGCTGGAGGAGACCCCAGCAAGGGAGGGATGTTTAGAGGGATGCCACCCCCTTATCCCCCCACAAAAAAAGAAACCCAAAAAAAGGGGCAGAGCTCACTGGGAGCCAGTTCAAAAGCTGCAAACTGGAGGAGCCTTGGGCTGCACAGACCTGGAGACCTTCAGTGGAGCTGCAGAGATCTTTATTTGCAGGGGCTGGCTGGGGAGACCTGCCAGGGTTTCCTCAATGACAACCACTCCTCCTTTCTGTTTGCCTCTCCTCATCCCAGCCCTTGCCAGGAATTTGTCATCTGTTGTTTTGTTGGGTTTTTTTCTGGTTCTGAGCTGCTTGCTCTTACTGTTTTCACTTTAACGTCTCTCTCGGGAGTTAATTATTACAGATAGTTCTGTGTAATCCTCCTGACTACAAATAAGAAACCTGAGCTGTGGCCAGAATCCATTTTAAGCTGGGGCAGCACAAACACTTGTACAGCAATCAGAGTGGGTGCAGGTAATTGTATCTGTGTGTCTCAAGTGACAGCAGAGCTTTGGAAAGACACTTTTTAAACCGCTTTAGCAACTCTCATGCAGCTACTTGAAAATGCTGCCTGGTAGGGACTGAGCATTGCCCCTTTATCACCACTTTTCAGCAGAAGCTGTGGAGATCAGAAAGGGCTGGATGATGTCCTGAAGGCTGCCTGCATGTGTGCTACAGCTGATCCAGGAATAAGGGGATGATTTTTTCCCTGCAGTGCCCCTGAATCCTGGCTGCCTCTCATAGGAGTCTCCATCTCTTGCAGGAGAGTTGAAGGCAACTTTTAGAGCAAGGTTGGATGAATTATTTGCCTTTTTGCAGATTTTCACCCCTCTGCTTTTGCAAACCTTGGACTTCCCCTCCACACTCAGCCCTTTCAGTACTGCTGGTGGCTGCTTTCTCACATTTGGACTAGAAAATGCTCCTTTCCATTTCAGCCCCTAGAGACAAGAAGGTCACCTGGGCTGCTCTGACTGCAAAGTGGATGTCCCTGGAAGCATTTCCCTTCTTGGGTGTTAGCATGTCCTGGATTTCTTGGGAACAGCCAAGATTAGGAGCTGTGCCTCGCAGACAACTCCCATTTCTTACACCCAGTCTGTGCAGTGCCAGAGGAGGGATGTGGCAGCAAGGGAGCTTCTGCCTTTGCTTCAAAACCAAAATTCACTCTGGGAATGGGGCTTTTGATGCCCAGGAGCGGTTCAGTGGTGCTGGTGTGGAATGATTCCTGCTGGCAGGGGTTGCTGTGGATGATGGTGATTCATGTCTCTGTGATTGTGATGTAGGGCTGCCCTGCCCATGCCCTTGTGTGTTACACCCTGAACAGTGTGAACACTCCTGGGTTGCTTTCCTAGAGAGATGGGATTGTGTGGAGAAGATTATCCCCCTGGGGAGTGAATTATATCATGCTTCATTCACCTTACACCAAAAGATTTTACAGTAAATTCCAAGAAAACTGAAATGCAGGGGTGCATCTGTCCTGTAGGGTGGAGGTGCAAGGTCAGAGGAATTGAGGGCTCAAGGAGAGAGAGATTCAGTAAAAACAGGGAAAGTTCAGGCAGAGCTGTGTGTGCATCTGAGCGTTCCCCACGCCTGCACTGCTCCATGTGTGGGATTTTTCCTTCCCCTTCTTTCACCGCCCCGTGTTCTTTATTGTCTCTTGCAGGTAGATCGCTCATTGCCATAAATTTTCTTATCTCTAGTGCTTTTCCAATTATGGATAACAACAGGAAAGCAGTCATTGGTTTCTAAAAGGTCATCAAGATATAGGGCCCGATTGGGAAGGGGATGACTTATGGAGTTGGCTTGTATAAATCTGGGGAAGTTTTATGCACAAGTCAGGCACGAAATGTAAGTGAGATTCATAAAAAACAGAGATTTACACTGGCTTCAGTTAGCAGGAATCAAAATGGTTATGAAAATTTGCCATTCTCTCTCTGCCTGCAAGCTTTAAATGTGTTTTTCATGTGCCCATGGTTGTGGGGACGGGCTGTCCTGCCCCTCTGGGTGATGGACCAGTGCCTGGCCAGAGGATGATCAGGGTGCACAACAGGAGCCTCTCCCATGCCTTGCCTTGCCAATCATCCAGAGGTGTCCTCCACACAGGAGAGGGAATTTGGTCCCATCCAAGTGTTGGCAGCACCGGGTGACAGTGACAGCTGGGGCAGAGCCACTTCTCAGGTGACATCAGGACTATTGCTGCTGTCTCTCTTTGCACCCACAAAGTCACTGCACATCTGTGGGGCTCCAGGCATTGAATTTGTCAGGTTGGTGTGGGGTCACAGCTGGAGACTCCTGCTTTTCCATCAGAGTGCTGGAGCCCTGGGGGCTGTGAGCAGAGGAGACACTTTAATCCTGAGCTGTGACACAGTGACATCCCAAAGGGTTGTTTGCCTCACAAACATGTGCTGGCAGTGTCCATCACCTCTGTGGCCACTGCTGCTGTCAGGGACAAGGTGACATTGCTGTAGCAGTGGCTTCTGAGCAATCCCAGCAGGGTGGCACTGCTCACCTCGAGTGGTGCAGCCACAGAGCAGGAAATGTCTCTCCCATTTTGTGTCCTCACTTGTCCCACAGCATTCCCAAAATCAGGTTCTCCTGCTTCCATCTCCTCTCCTTGGCTTTTCTTCTGGTTGCAGGAGTTCAAAAGGTGCCAAGGTGTGAATGCTTTCATGGAAGATCTGCGAACAATGTGCTTCCAAGTGTAAAATTATGTTGTTTGTGCACAATGCAATAAATAACAGGCAACAGTTCATGGGACAAGGGGGAGGGCTGCTGAAAACTGCTCCATTTTAGGCTTTTTGCTGAGGTACTGAAGTGAGAACCTCATCAGCTCAGTTAGTGGAGAGCCAGAGGGGAGAGGGGAAGCTCTGCCCAAGAACAGCTCATCCTGTCTGGACCTGGATGTCCATCTGGAGATGGTTCTTGCTCTGTTTCCCATGGAGGGATCTGGCTCAGAGTCACCTCAAGTCACATGGGAGGAACGTGGGCTGCAGGGGTGAGCTGAGGGGTGAAGGTACCTGCCCTGCAGAGCCTCAGCAGACCACACATGGGCACTCACAGCCCTCCTGAGAGGCTCTCAGGTCTGCACAACAGGCCAAGTCCAGCCACAGCGTGTGAGATAAAGACCAGGCAGAAATGTTGACTTGCAGGTGCCTTTTCCAGACATGCAGCTTTCCTCTTTTCAACAAAAATGCCATGTAGGTACAATTTCCAAAGCAGCTGATGTGGGCAATGGCTGGCAGCAAGGCAAGGAACCAGAGGTTTTAGCAGCTCTGACCATGTGGCCTCTTGGCACCCAAACATGATGTACAGCACAGCAGATCTGTCTGCCCCCTAAAACTGTTTCCAAACCCCAAAAAACTGCTTCCAAACCCCCAAAAACTGCTTCCAAGCCCTAAAAAAACTGCTTCCAAACACAAAAAGTGACTCTGAGTCTGTTCAGGGGGGCTGGGAAGCAAAACAAGTTGTTGGGAGCTGCCATGAACCACTTAACCTCCTGACTAATGCACAAAGTCCTGTCTGTCACAGCTGTCTGAACAATACATTTGCCAATTAAGTTAATTCAATCAAATCCCTTGTATCCAACAGAAAGGGCAGAGCAAATCCAGGTGAGGGAGAGAGAACAGAGCCCAAATTCCCCTCTATGTCACACAAAAGCAGAACAAAGGGTGTGTGTTTGTATAAATATTTATGAATAATTGCAGTGTGAAGCCGCAGCACAACTGACAAGCCAAAAGCTGATTCCTGGGATGTGTCCTCCCCAGCTGGGAAGTGATGGAGTGACTTGGGGGACCAGCAGATGCTGTGCTGAGGGCATCACTCCCACTTCTGTGGTCCAAATACAAAAGGGATGTGCTGGAGGCTTGTTGGCCCAGCAGAGGTTGGGCTCAGCCCCTGCTCAGGGATGTGATGCCACTCCCCACTGCCTGAAACAAATCCTTGTGGAGATGCTCATGTCCATCTCCAGCTTGGAGGGCAGAGGGGTGCTTGTTGAGAGGAATGAAAGATTTGTCTTTACAAACAAGCTGTGGGTCTGCTGGTAAATAAAACTAGCACTGAGAGGTAAAAGAAACAATGGGATGGATTCCACTGATTGATGAATGAAAAAAATATATTTGCCTTTACAAACAAATTGTAGGTTTGCTGATAATTGAAATTGGATATTGAAAGATGAAAGAAACAATGGGGAAAGACCATAAATTCCATAAGAATTAAAAATGAAGAGGGAGGGTTGTACATTAGAGGGCAATCTCAGGTGTCAGGCACTCTGGGAAGTCTGTACCTCTCAAGTGCCTCAGGCAGTGGGGAAAGAGAGAGGGACATGGCCGGGAAATTGGGATAAAAAGGAGGCTGCATCCTCCAAAAACTGGAGAGACCCCAGGGGAATGGCCCATGGCCTCTCTGTTTATTTGAATAAAGTTCCAGGACTCCTCTGTCTCCTTTTTGGACATGAACCTCTGGTGTTTGTGGATTCATTTTCCTGACATTGTGAACAGGGGTGGCCATCAGCACTCTTGAGTTCCTGTATTTCTCAGTGTTGAGGTTCTCCAGGTAGCTCCAGGAGTGTTTTTAGGACATCCAAGCACCAAAAGGAGTCCCAAAAGAAAGGATCAAGGCTTGTGGCAAGACTGGAATGTGCAGAATGTCAGAGCTGTGGATGTTCCAGGGGGAATGATCAGTGCATTTGCTGCAGCCACCCCTTTGGGGCACAGCCTGCTGTGATGGGGCAGGGAAAAACCAAACGAGGCTCTTCTTCCCTGATCTCTTCAACCCTGCTGGGGTGGCCCAAGGTCTGCCTGAACATGGATGTGATGCAGCCCCGAGGTGGGGAAGGGATCAGGGCCTTCCCATGATTAACCTGGGCTCTGCCAGGCTGGGCTGCAGTTTGGCTCCTGCCAGGGTAAATATATCCAGAGCCATGTGGGGGTTAGTCACAGCCAAATCCAGGACATCCAACCTCATCCAAATTACTGTCCTTACCCCCAGGTCTGAGCAAAGTTTGTGGGAGTGGTGCTGGTTGGAGCATCCCCAAGGTTTCTGTAACAGCCCGACAGTGGCTCAGAAAAATTGTCAGTCCCTTTCATTTTTTTTTTTTTTGCCTTTCTCCTCTGCTTTTAGGGCTTGTTGGCAGGACAAAGAATGGCAACTGAGCGGAGATGCCTGTTCCAGATTGACACCCGGTGGATGCTGCTGCTGTAATCAGCACCGAGGAGCATTTATCACCTCCTCAGACCCTAATGTGGGGAGCAGGTGTCTGACCTGCGACGACAAAAGCACGGAGTGGCGGCAGGAAGGGAGGAAATAGATAAAATGTCATATTTTCAGCACGATTTTTCTCTCTTTAATGTTCCTGCAGATTATGGGAAACAATCATGGGATGGGGACGCCGGTGTTTTATGGTGTCAGAAGGGTTTAAGGTTTTAGGAGTTAAAAAAAAAGTGATGTTGGATCTTGCTGTATTATGGGGTATTTATAGGACATACGAAGTTGGGGTTTTTTTCAATTTATTTACTTGAGTCAGGAAAGATGAATGGGTGTCTGGATCTGAGTACTTGTATCCAAAGGAAATTGAAAGAAACTCAGTTCTCTTGAACTTGGCCTCCACTTAGGGCAGAAAAATGACACAGAAATGACCCTTCTTAGATTAAAGAACTGCTCACGCCTCAAAGGAGGTGGTAGAAATTAGTCTGTAAAAATCTCTCCTTCTCATATTACCCATTTTCTGCTTTTCTTCATCTCTGCTTTAAAAGATACAAAAATCCACCAACTTTGCTGTGCTCTCTTGCAGTGCCATTTCTGAGCACACTCCTCTGTGTGACCCAGGAATGCTGCTTTAATGCTGACTTCACTCTTCCATCCCTGAACCTATTTCAAGATGGAAAATGGTTTTAACTTTCCTGATCTGCAGTTTTGGGTTTAAAACCTCATCTCTCATTTTAATAATGGTAATAATCCTGTTCTGAGCTGCCTTCATGTTTTCCATCTGAAGAGCTGGCAAATGTCCTCTGCATTTAAACATCACAACATCCTAAGGGCCAGTGAGTGCAAGCTGCCAGGATTCAGATCCAGTTCACTGCACAGATCAGAGCTGTTTGTGCTTGAAACCTTGTTCTAGACTCATTATTGCAATGTCCAGATGGGAGTGGGGGAACTGAGAGGCAATGGGATCCTGCATTGGATACAGAGAGCCACAGAGTCATTAAAGCTGGACAAGACCTTTAAAATCATCGAGTCCAGCTGCCAACCCCGTACCAGCACCACATTTACCCTAAACCATGGCCTCAAGTGCCACATCCATGAGGGTTTGGAACACTTCCCAAAAGGAAAGTGACTCCACCACTTCCCTGCACAGTCCATTCAAATGTGTTACCACCCGTTCTGTGGGAAAAGGAAAAAGAAAATCAGTGAAAAGATGGAGGAGCATCTCAGTGTCTCTGTTCCCGTGGGCAGGGAGAGATGTCTGCAGGTCAGCCTGGTGTGAGGAGTGCTCCCTTCAGCCTTTGTGTCCCCACATTTGTGTCCCCACATGCAGGTGAGGTACTGCAGGGCTCTCTGGGAGGGTTTGGGAGCAGTTGGTGCTGCTGTTGAGCACTGAGGGAATGGCTTCTGCAAGGAGCAATTTCCTCCTCTGTGGCTTATTTGATTGATGGAGATTGATTAGCGTTAACTAATCCTAGAGATAATTTGGAGCCAGAGGCTGCACAGCACGTACGATGGGATGGGGCTCTCTCTTCTCTTTGCTAGATGGGAACAAACCAGAATTTTCTTCTGTGTGCACCCAGGAGAGAGAGAGAGAGAGAGGAAGGAAGGGAAGGAAGGAAAGGAAGGAAGGGAAAGGAAGGAAAGGAAGGAAAGGAAAAGGAAGGGAAGGAAGGAAAGGAAGGAAGGGAAAGGAAGGAAGGGAAGGAAGGGAGGAAAGGAAGGAAGGAAGGAA
>NC_031786.1:7919516-7943952 GCF_001522545.3 Parus major | reverse complement strand
AAGGAAGGAAAGGAAGGAAAGGAAGGAAAGGAAGGAAGGAAAGGAAGGAAAGGAAGGAAAGGAAAAGGAAGGAAGGGAAGGAAGGGAAGGAAGGGAAGGAAGGGAGGAAAGGAAGGAAAGGAAGGAAAGGAAGGAAAGGAAAAGGAAGGAAAGGAAGGAAAGGAAGGAAAGGAAGGAAAGGAAGGAAAGAAGTCTCTCCCTGCTGTGTCACAGTTGGCACCAGCAGATCACAAAGTGTTCCCTGCACATCCACAGCAGATCTCCACAGCCTTGAAAGTGAACATGTCAGAACTGGCAGCAGTGAGGAAGAACTCACAAGTCCACCTCTTCTTGTCCTTGATGGGGTGCTCTTTGATGGGATTGCCATGGGACAGAGCCTTTTCGTCTTGTGCTACCAAAACTAAATAAAAACAAGGACAAAATTTTGGAGATGACAGAAATGAAATTAAGGGGGCTGCTTGTCTCTATCAGTAACAACCTTCTGGCTTGTAATCTGAACAGAAATAATAATTTGAAAGGGAAGATAATTGAATTAAACAGGCAACTAAACTGGAGGAATGAGACTTTTGATGAGGAAGGGCAGCTGGGGGAAAAGCAGAGAAGGTGGCAGGGAAAAGAAGCACATCTCTTTAAATTGTCAATCTCTCAGGGCAAGGTTGCTGCAGACATAATGAGTGTCCTAGTGAATTATCTCCTACTTTTATTGTCTGTTGCTACCATGGAAAGATGGGGAGGTGGGGAAACTAACTTTTTTTTTCCCTTTTTTTTTCCCCTTTTTTTTTTTTGAATTTGGACAGACTTAAAGAAGTGGCATCAAATTTGAAGGGCACCCAATCAATCTGTTGTCCTAGCTGCATGAAATTGTATTTCCTTGCCACTTCATATCTTATTTGCAGCAGCTGGGCTGTAAGTCATTGGTGATAACATTCTTTATTATGCAGCCGTGTTTATGAACTGTGCCTGGAAAGAGATGATAGAAATATGCAGCAATATGCAAAGGGGGGGATGCTGGGGGGAGGGGGAATAAATGCTTGTTGCTAGGGCAACCATGGGGCTATTTTGGGCATCAAATTTTGCAGATGATGAAAAGCATTTTCATGTGATGGTTGGTCTCTCTGGGAAGAGAAGGGGAGAGAGGGCACGCAATAAACGGGAAGATAATATTCAAGAAGGCAGTAATTTAATTTTTTTCATATATAAACACATCTATAGTTTCAGCTGCACTGAAAATGCATTAAAACCAAAGGAGTCGCTGCCTCTTAGTTAGGGGGAAGGAGAGAGGTTTTAAATAACTAAATAGGAGATGGAATGCTGGTGATTTGGGAGGCTTTCCTACATCACTTGGCACAGCCTAAATGCAGCCAGTGGTCTCAGGAAGTTGCTCATGAGTCAGGCTGGTGTCTGCAGCCACCCCTGCTGGCCCCTGCTCCCTCTGGCCACAGGCAGCCAACAGCTCCTTCCCCCAAAGCTTTATCCATCTCTGTCCCAATGGAAATTGAGACAATTAATCCACAACCCCTTCTGTCACAGGTTAAGAAGCACCAAATTTTCAAAGACCGATCTTGACTCTTGCAAGTACCTAATGATACCCATTTAAATGCTAAATTCACAAAAAATGGCAATTGCTCTCAGGCAGATTTCCTCAGTCAGAGATGTCCAGTCTGGAGGACGTGAGCTGCTCCCACCAGCTGACATGGGAAGGGCTGGATGTCCCCTCCGTACACCCAGGCTGTTGGAGAAGATCCTGGGGGCTCTCAGGGTGAGGTCACAGGGTGGGGGACAGGGACAAATCACCAGAACTTGCCCCAGTTTAGGACCAGGGCAGGTCCTTCATTGCTGGTGGGAATGGAGAGGGTGGTCCCAAGGTTTTGCACCTTCACCTGTGGAGCTCTCACAGCACTAAGAGGGAAGGAGAGCACAGTGGGGCTGCTTGGGAATGTCATGGAATCCTTGTGGAAAAACAAAAACTCTCCAGCAACATTTCCTAGTGTTAAAGAATTAAGGCATTACTTTCTTCTGGCCAGGATGTGCAACAGAAATCATTTTATCCACACATAGCCCAGGCTGTGCAGACAAAATCATTCCCTCACACCTGGTTCTTTACTAGATTTCCCAGATACCCATACAGACAAAACCCAGAGAATTTTGTTGGTTCGATGTTCTTTGGTCCCAAGTTACTCAATTCGTAGTATTTGATTGCCAATTGGTTATTGATCCCAAGTCCCCATTCTTGGTTCTCTCATTGATCTTTCCCCAGACCAGGTGTCTCCCACCCAGCAGGGGGATGTTGGGGGGTTGATGTTCATTTATTGACCCCCAATCTGTAGATGTTAAACTCATCAGGCCTCCTCCAGGGAACCGAGTCTTTTGCAAAGAAACTTCCACTCTCTTCCCCCTGGGCAAAGACAAACAAAACCCCTGACTAAAATTAGTTTAAAAAAAAATAAATTAGAAGTTGTGTAATTTCCAGCAGGAACAGTGGAGCAGGATAAGAATTTGTCCTCATTTCTCAGCTTCTGACTTTTCCAAGCATCAGGTTTTATGCTCTACACCATCTCTGTCGCAGCGCTGCTTTTCTTAATTTGATCTGAGTGGAATTGCTCCAAGCAAGAACAAGCTCATGAGTGTTGTTTGCAGCCCCTGGATGATGACTGGTGCTCCAGCCATTCTTAAAATCCTCGGGACTCCAAATATATTGGCACATTAAGCCGGTTAAAATGAACTGCGCATGTTTACAGCAAGAAATCTATTTCAAATGCAATATAATGTGACTCTCTTATTGCTCTAAAGTTGTGTTTTTAATTAAGTAGTTATCAGTGGCAGTGAGATTCTTCTTGAATAATTAAATCAAGGTAGTTTAGTGAGTAATTGTAAAGCGAATTGCTGAGACCATCAGGCTGCTGTTGAGACAGTCTGTTTTCTTTCGGAAAATTAATTCAAGTGACGCGTGTTGCTAAGAAAGTCGCAGCACATTGTGCTGGGTAATGGGCATTTGTCTTGGAATGCTTTGTGTCTCGGCACTGCTTCTTTCTCATTCTGCCTTCCCAGCTTTCAGCTGTCTTCTCCAGAAACAAATGCTGCTGACATTCCGCTTTGCATCTTCCCTTTGCCTTAATCCGCAGCCCCGGGTTCAGCAGAGAAGGATGAAAAGGGAGCGGGTGATAATTGAGTTACTCGAAAATAGAGCGCAGACCTGCTCTGACCAGTTCTTGGGAGAATGAAGCGGAACTTTCTGGATCCATTTCCAAACTTTCTGCCCAGGGACAGCAGAGCCAGCCCCATCTTTTACACTGTTGGCATCTCAGAGATTTTCAGAAATGGGGGGGTTAGCAGCTCTTGAATGAAATTTGGAAGAGTTGAGGTGCTGCTGAAGGACTGTTTCCCTAAAGGCCTTGGAAGGAGAATTTGTTGATTGACCTGTCCTGCCTTCACTGATGAACACGTGGGCTGTGCCTTTTGCACTGCTGGTGTCCTCATGTGATATTTCAGGTGTCTTGCTTGGCACACGCAGTAATTCTCTCTCTGCTGGGTATTCCAAATGCAAACAGCCAGCAGATATCTTCCACTGTATTTAACTTTATTTGCCAGGAGATCAAGGGGAAAACCCCTGTGCAAACCCAAACGTGTACAGGTGCCTAGGGCAGGATGTCCAAACAGAGCCACAGTGAAGAAAAATTAGAGCACACTGTCGAAACAATATTTTTGATACATTTAAAAAAAAAATAAAAAAAAAAAATTAAACACACCTCATGTTCTCTCAGCAGCTTCCCTTGTTCTGCCTGAGGAATATGTCTAACAAGTAACACCAGCATCACACAGATTCTGAGGGAGCTGGGCTCACTCTGAAGCAGCTTGTTGATATTTTTCAAGGCAAAATGAATAATTAAATGAGGAGAGTCTGGCCAAAGTCCTGATGTTATCCTCAGGCACCAGCAATCACACAATTCACCAGCTGAAGCTTTTTTAAGGTGTTTATTCTGCCACCACGAGGTCCACGAGGACTGGAGGAGGAGGGGTGGATCCCGATATCTTACAGAATTATTTCTGAGAAGCGGGATCTTTCCAAAGCACCTCAATAATTCAGGATCTCAGCCTTACTGAGAAGCCTCCTGGTACCTCTGGTGATGCCACTGACCTCTCCCCATCCTGCTGTGTGAGCTCTGGTTCATGCTCCAGGTGACAATGTCAAACTCATCCTTTTAGCACCACGCTGGCTTTTCCTTCAGGAGAGCCATTCGCCACAGCCGGCTCCATTCCCCAGGACTTTTCTGGTGCCTTCCCGCTGTCACCTTCAGCTATTCCTCAGAAATTCAAGGATTTTCTGCTTTTCTGCAGCTCTGCTTTTCTGCTGTCGAGGTCATCCTTACCTGCCAGGGCTGGTATTTGGAGAGAACAGCTCATTTTCTCTGTGTTTGCAGCTCTAAAATTGAGATATTGGCACAACAGGGGTGAGGAGGAAGCTTTGGGGGTGAACAGAGGCTACAGAACTGCAGAGCATCCTCAGCTGTTGATGGCAGCTCCAGTTTTGATGAAATGTCAGACTTGAAAAGTTTTTGGAAAAATTGTCCCACTTCTTGCTGCAGAAAGTGGCAGATATCTCATTTATTTTTTTAATTTTTTTTTTTTTTAAGAGGCAGTTTAGACAGGAAAATATTTTCACTTTATTCTATTTTTTAAGGCTTTTCCTGTGTGTTTCCAACCACTTAGTCTCCCAAGAACAGGCTGTCTTTTGTTGTATATTCATATCAGTGTTGAAAAACTGGAAACTTTTATTTCATCATTTCTGGTCTCACCTGCACTTGAGTTACCAGAAACTCCGAGCACAAAGCTGAAACCCTCTTTGTTCCAACAATATTTACACTACACAGGCACACAGGCACACAAACAGGTATCAAATTTAGGAATAACACAAATTCAGGCTCTTCTCATATATTTTTTTTCCAGGACATGGAAGATTCTGCCTGTGGATTTAATACCAAAGACAGTGAAATTCTCAGTGAGAGACAGAAGGTCAATCTTTTAGCTTTGTTTATTCAAGACTAAATTGTGCCTCTTAACGATTTCATTGGTGTCTTCTGCTCTGAGAGTTTTGTGTCCTGGCTGATAAAAATGAGCCTTTACCATTACTGGGATGATCTGGAGGCAGCCAGAGCGAGTGATGTTTTTGTCATGTGTCCAAAACAGGTTTCAGCTTTATTTGGAACTCGTGTTTAAGGTCATACCTTGTGACAGGTTCAATATATGGAAATGGATACAGGTATCACGGTCTGGTTTTTCATCTGGGAGTGTGAATCTTTCCTGTTCTCCTGGACTCACCCAAATCTCCTCTGGTATCACACATTTCTGCTCCTTTTTTTGGAGAGGGAGAAAAGAAATTGTGTTTATGGCACTCTGTGGGTCCTGTCTGGAGCAGGACAAGTATTTAAAAACAAATTAAACCCCACCTTGCAAATATTTGTTTAAATGTTCCAGTTTTACTGTTTCTATTCCACGTGGGATGTGGAAAGACACATTTTATTCCAAACAGGGACAAAGGGGATGGCTTTGCCATCTAACATTTCATGCATGACAACCTGAACTTTCATTTTTCTTAAAATAAACTTATTTATAACAGAGTGTAAATGGTAGTAAGAAAGAGAACACATTTTCATGTGCCAGTTTCTATCACCTCACTTCCAAATTTTGTTTGCTGCTTTAAACCAGTTCCTTTTCCCCAGCAGGCCCTTTACCTCTTCTGTCAAAGTTTGTCTCTACCCATGTATTTGTGTCTGAGCAGCCTCCAATTAAAATCAACTCCACTCCCAAGGCATCTCAGAGCGCCACTTGCGAGGTTTTGGGGGTTTTAAAGAGTTTTTATGTACATGTATATGTTTAATGGGTTTATACATACAAAATATGAAATACAGATGTGTATTATTTCGGTGTGCATTTTGTAGTAATCTAAATGTCAGTCCTTAATCTGTCAGCTCTCCATCCCATCTATTTCATTCCCACCCTGGACAGGAACAGTGTGGTTACCCCTCAGCAGATGCTGTTAATTGTTGGTACCAAAGCCCACAGGAGTCCGTGGAAGTTTGGATAAGAGATTTTGATTTGATGATAAATGAGGCAGAAAAATCAAACAAGATATCTGAAGGCTGTCCCTAGGCAACAGCAGCACAGCCAGAGCATCTGGTGTTCCCTACAGCAACAAGATGGTTCAAAAGAAAATGCAGTGAATATCAGAAATCATTACTGGAATAAGGGGCAGCTCCAGGATTTCGGTTCAAAACCAAAACAGAACAAACGACAAAACACAAAAAACACAGCTCCCCCAGCATTCTTGGTCAGAGAATGTTCTCTTTGCTCCAGTGACCCCCCTGCAGCCACCAGTCTCCACTGGGGCAGGTGGTTCTGCCTTCGTGGTCCTTCCCACCCAAACCCTCTGGCTTGGCAGAGTTGCAGGGCAGAAATGGGGGGTTAATGGCTCTCCATTTAAATTTGGAAGAGTTGAGGTGAGTCAGTGCTGCTGCAGGACTGTTTTCTTAAAGGCCTTGGAATGAGAATTTGTTCATTGAAGCTTTGGCCCCTGTCCCCTGTGTGTCAAACGTGGGTTATTGGTGAGGGTACATGTGGGGTGTGCCCTTTGCACAGGCAGGTGCAGACCTGGAGAAAGTAGAAAAATGGAAAAGTAAAAAAATGGAAAAGTAGAAAAATGGAAAAATAACCTCACATCTAAGAGAAGCTTTAGAAGGCAAGTACCACTCTAAATCACACCAGCATGAGGGAAAACCTCAAGGGCCAGGGGTGAAAGCAGGGTGGGCTGCTCTGGGAGGGAAGGGCAGGTGTTTAAAGCAGGACACAGCTCTGCAGGGTAAGCAAATCCCAGCTTTACACCCTTGTGGATGCTCAAACCTAAAGGATATTGTGGTGTGTGCCTGATTTTTACCCAAGCTCAGCTGCAGAGGGCTGGAAGGAGCCTCAAGCATTGCCAGAGCTCCTCTCCCTCCTCCAGTGATGGACCAGCTGTGCCTTTCCCTATAATTTCAGCTCCTAATGCCTTGTCCAGGTTCAAGGGGGCACAAACTTTTGCCTTTTCATTTTGAGCCTGAAACAATGGCTGAGCTCTCGGCCTCCCGTTGGGGTGAAGGAGGTAACCTCCCTCCTCATGGTGTCCTCATGAATAATTCCACCGCTCGCCCACTTGATTTCAGGTTTCCCAAAATAACTGACACTCTTCACACTGAGAGCAAGCAATCCTGGGGAAAATAAAATACATTAAACAGCTACACCACCTTGAGAGAGCCCTGAGTGAGTCTGTGATTTAAAAAATAAAAAAAAAAAAAAAAGAGAGAAGCAGGAGAGGTTCTGTAGGAAATTTTGAGAGTTGATGGGGAAAGTACCATATCCTTCCACGTTCCCATTTGCAGTGAATCTCTGCCTTGGCTCCTTTTTTGGGGGGATGTGACTGCCTTCTGTCTGTGAATGCACATTTGTGGAGCTGGATCCCTGGGGAGATGGGGAGGGCTGACATGGGTGATGCTCACAGCACGGCTTGATTTGCCATCGGGATCCATCCCGCCTGCCTGAGCAGCCTTTCCCCTTCAGACAATTCAGAATTTCCTTTCTGAGTGTGACTCCCCTCTTCAGATGTGCTGTACAATGTCTCTCCACTGGATACCCACCGAATGCCTAATTTTTAACCACTCTGTCTGTCAGATCCACAAAAGCTGTTACTGGAGGTGTTTGCATAAAAGAGCTCCACTGTAGGTATCTGAGAGCAGCTGGCGATGCTCTAGACAGTCTCCAGCCGTGCTGAGCCAGGCAGGATGCTTTAGTCTCCCTGCCTTAATGGCTACGTGCCGTTCCCTAATGTGCCCTCCCCCTCAATTGCCTCCCAAATTAACATGCAAAACGTGTCCAGCCTCGAAAAGAAAAGAAGTTTGGAACCTCCTGGATTCAGGCAAGGCAGGTTGGGGTATTAATGGAAATAGAATGCAGCTCTGACAGGGAGAGGTCAGGGATGGATCAGCCCCGGGCTCGGGCAGCACAGAGCAGGGCATGGGGGGAAAATGATGGTTTTGCCTTGGATAACCCCTCTTGGCACTGTGAGCCCAGCCTGGGGCCTGCCTCTCCTGAGGTGAAGCCTGGCAGGAGGTGAAGCATGTCCTCAGTGGTTTTATCTGGTTTGAACCCCATCACCAGCCTCCAGGAGGGGTTTAACCCACTGGGCAGAGCTAGTGTGGGGCAGGTGGAGAAAGGGAGAGCACTTGGGGCAGCAGTTCAGTGATGGACTGAGCAGTTTTGGGCCGACAGCTGGACTTGAAGGTCTCAGAGGTCTTTCCCAACCAAGATTTTTCAGCTGTTTGCTGCAGCTGGATGTGGGAGAGTGGAGCTCAAAACATTGGATTGACTCTTGTGGGCAATAAAATCAGCAGTGTTCAGTGCCCACCACCTGCTAAGAGCTTTCAGGTGCGGGGCCTGTTGGGTGTGAATGAGGCTTCCTGAGAGTCCTGAGCACTGCTGAGGTCCTTCATGGCTTTGTGTCCTTTAATTCTCCATGGATTAAAGCAGACCAAGAGATGTGAGTCTCCCACGTTCCTGACAGGCTTGGTGGGAGAGGCAGTCAGTGTGTGCTGCCCCAACCCCTGCTCCACGCCTTTGGTGGTTGCTGTGGTCCCAGCTGTGGGATTTGAAGCTCAGATAAGTCTATTCAGGGGCTGGGAAATTTCTCCATCAAACTTCTCTGCATAGTTAAAGACCACATATAAAACTGTAGCAGGACTTGTGGTGTTTGATGCTGTGTTTCCTCCTCAGTCCCTTTCTGTCCTGCCCT
This sequence comes from Parus major, assembly GCF_001522545.3. Taxonomy (NCBI): domain Eukaryota; kingdom Metazoa; phylum Chordata; class Aves; order Passeriformes; family Paridae; genus Parus; species Parus major. The sequence goes on along the minus strand of NC_031786.1, from coordinate 7,935,137 downwards.
TCACCTCTCCTGCCCTGCAGCACTGTGCTTTTAAGTCTTAAATCAATGTGGCTTTAGGTGAAGGGCAATCCATGACATGCAAGAGCAGAAATGACACAGGAGAGGCTGTGCTGGGCAGGAGAGCCCCAGCCTGCTGCTGACACCTTCCCCTGTGATCTGCCTCAGCCTCACTCCTTGTTCTGCTGTGCTCACCTGTTCTGCTCAGCGGTACCACCCCAGCTTTGTGTTAAACACACCACTGCACGATTCCAAATGCCTGAAATCACAGGTTTTAGAGGTGTTGCTGTCCTCAGGAGCCGGGGTGGTGGGGCAGGAGCTGTGTTTCCCTGGCAGAGCATTCAGTCCACCGTCGGTTTTTGCTTTGCTGGTAACCTCTGGCATGACTGGAAACTTCCAGATGAGATGGGATAATGATGACAACAGTGAAAAAACACTAAGGGAAATTTGCTTTAATGAGTGCAGCTACCCAGGGAAGTAGGTTCTGCTCTGGTCCTGTGGCTGACTGAAGAAGAACCACACGAGGAGCTGTCGGTGCTCGCGGGGCTGGTGGCGCGCTCAGAGGCGCAAATAACTGATTCCAAAGTTGATATAATCAGAGAATAAAAGAAGATTGGGTGTTATAGGTTAAGCTGTTGTAAATTAAAGCAGCTCTGCTGAGCTCATTGCAGTTGTTCTGGGTTATTGCAAATGGAAGTGAGAGGAGTTGACTCTGTTTTTCCGGCGGTGATCGGTTGGAAAATGCCGTTTTCTGCTTGTGAGGAAAAGTGAGTGGGGCAACTTGGTTTTCATAAAACAGAATATTTCCTGCTAGGGTCTTTCTCTGTGTACTGTAAGCCAGACAGACCTGTTGTCCTCTTACAAGCTGCAAATTACACAGGCAAATGTAATTACCCATTCTTTTTTATTAGTGTGCAGTTGGAAGCTTCAAGCAATCGTCCCTTTCTTGGTATTTCAAAGCTTACTCGCAAGATGCATCCTTGATATTGAACACAATGAGATGTCCTTTTTTTTTTTTTTTTTTTAAATTCAATTAAACATTTGCCTACTGTGACTCTTTATTCACTGCAAATTGTCTCTGTAAATAATCTTCATCAAAAGTCAGAACCAATCCCCATTAGTTGTTTAGATTAATTAATGAGTCCCCCTGGAGCCACCCAAATGAATTCAATTTAAACGTCAACAACTTGGCTATGGAGTTTCCCAGGTTGGCATTAAGACAATATTAAACCTGCAATAAGTCACATTTAAAATGTTAATTCAAAGAAGCTCTCCATTTAGAGCATTTAATTAAATCCTTAAATAAACTGCATGGGCTCAATACCAGATGGTTCTGCATTTTCATTGCAGCAGAGAGCCTTGAAGTCATTGAGGGAAGTAATATTGGAGGCATGGTGAAGATAACCAGGATATATAGTGTAATAAAATCTAATCTTGTTTCCAGCAGGGAGATTCAGTGTATGTACACAACCTAGGCTAAAATTGTAAGTTAATTACATTAACCCCAGTGTACTCTGGTATCTGAGCAGCCAGAGATGAAATTAGTCTTTTTCCTATCATAAGATTCTTTTCAACTTCACTATATTAATTTTTAGCCAAATACTTACTCATAAGGAAAATTGAAGTTAATGTAACCAAAGACAAAGTAATGCAGTCTTAATATTCTGAAGGGATTATGGAGGGCCGTGAAAATACACTTTGCAAATGTCACTCACTTTGAATGGATTTGTGGTGGGAAGGTGGGGGAAAAAGAATTATGGTTGTGATCCGCACCATGCTGGGGTTTAATAAAAGTCATGATTTAAGAAATTTGGGCCTTGGGAAAAAAAATAAAGCTATAAAAAAAAAAAAGGGGGGGAAAGTCATAAATAGCTCTGTCCAAAGGCCCAAATTGCCAAGACATGGTGAGTGTCCCCCTCTGCCAGATGACAGATCCTTGAAATCAAGTTGAAATTCTGGGAGGTGATTTGGGTTAGGACACCCCATTTGGATATCTGTGTGTTTGAGGATTTTTGGTCCTTGTTGCAAGGAACATCCTTTTTACACCACCCATTTGCCTGGTAAAGTTTGTGCAAACAAGTAAAGGCAGACAGTTTTCCCTTGGCAGAAACCAAAATTAATATTGGGATGATAATTTTTGTTCAGTTGTTTCTCTAAAAGTTGCTTTTGTGATCAGTCTTTGGGTGCCAGTGAGATGATGCCGCTGCTTCAAAAGTAAAACTCTAAAATCTCTACAAACCAGACCCTTTCCCAGTGCCAGGTGCCTCCTCTGGGTGCTCGATGCAGCCTCCTGGAACAGCTCTGGGAGCAGATCAGCCCTTTTGGGTCTCCAGGGCTGAAAGGCACCACGAGAAAATTCAGTCTGTTCCCTCCCTGCCAGCCATAAACCAGGGGTGTTATTAATGCAGCTCGGCAAAGGGAATAAACTTTTTCTCTTAATATTCAAGAAACTGTAATTCAATTTCCAAAAATATGGGTTTCTGCCTGTTGGGTCATGAAATGCATCAGGGAGGAGAAATGACTTTGCTGTCGTGGCAGGGCAGATTTGCACAGTTTGGGCTTTGCTGGGACACCAGGGGCAGCCCAGGGAGAGACCTGAGCACAAATTTTGTGTGTGGAGGCACCAAGGAGCAGAGCTGGTGAGGAGAGGCCTGAGCCTGTCCCTGCTGGGGCTGAAAGGAGCCAGAAAAGTCTCTTCAAAACATTGGGTGCCCAGAGAAGCTGTGGATGCCTGGAAGTGTTCAAGGCCAGGTTGGACAGGGCTCTTGAGCAAGGTGGAAGGTGTCATGTGGAAGGGTTTAGACTGAAGGAGCTTTAAAGGTCCCTTCCAGCCCCCATCCTGTGGTTCTAAGTCTCCATCCTGTCCCTGCCCATCCCACCCCTTGTGCTGGGGTGACTTGGCCTGGTGCCCACGTTCCTTTCCTGTTGTCACAGCTCTGAGTGACGCTGGTGGCACCCAGGCTCTGCACACCAGGATGTGGTCACCCCCCTCCAGCGAGCTGAGCTCTCTGTGCAGTGCCTGGGGGATGGAAACACCAAAGCTTTGGTGCTTTGATAATTTTGAGATGCCCCCAAAATTGAAATTTTGGCTGCAATAATCCCTCTGGTGCAGCTCCTTGTGGTCAGAGCCACTTCACTGACGGCGCTGAAATAACCCACGACAAATTATTTTACATAACTTAAAGACAACAAGAAAACCCCAAATTTCCTCCTACATCCCTGCCTGTCTTGTCCTCTTCCCTTTCAGGGAAACTGGAGCTATTTGGTGACCTGAAGACAGCTGGGGCCAGTGGATTTCCCAGCCTTGTGGCCCAGCTGTGCCAGGCTCCAGGGAGCTGCAGCCCTGGGGCTGTGTGGGGTCACACCCTGCTCCCCCTCTGCAGGGTCAGAGGGGCTGCTTGGGGTGGTTTGGGTCTAAAACGGGCCAAGTGCCACTCTGGGCTCGTTTACCCACACGTGTAGGAGTGACAAGATGAATTTGTAAAACTTTCCATCTCTTCTTTGCTTAGAGAAGCCTCAACTGAAACGCTCTGGAAATCCCCCCACACCCTGACCGACATAAAAAGCAACTGCAGCTTAAACAACACCCAGCCTGACAATTTCAGAATCACTCAAATTGAAAGTTTCTGACTGCAGTGCTCTCCCCACTCAGTCCCTGTGCTGGGAGTGAGGCCAGCAGCTCAGAGCATGGAGGCTGCTTTGGAAGGGATCCCCTGGAGGATTAGCTTTCCTCTTGGTGTGTGTCATGGTAATTGGGAGATGCTCTCCACCAGGGAATGCATCAGAAAGCCTTGGTGAATTTTACCTGTTTTCTTGCCTTCTCAGATCATTTGGTTTGATTTTTATCTTTTATTACCTGAGGGTTACTTCTCGATTCTGTGTGTCCTGCTTTCAACTGGGATAAAGCTGATTTTCTTCCTAGCTGGTGCAGTGCTGTGTTTTGAATTTAGCATGAGAATAGAGCTGCTAACACACGAAGGTTTTAGCTCTTGTCCAGTAGTGCTTGCTATAATTTAAGAACTTATCAGTGTCCTGTGCTTTGCCAGTGAGGAGCTGCACAAAAAGCTGGGAGGGAGATGGCCAGGACCACTGACCCAAACTGGCCAAAGGGATATTCCAGGCCATGGAAAGTCATGCCCAGTGCATAAACTGGGAGGAGTTGACTGGGAGCTCCCAGTTGAAGCTCAGGGACGGGCTGGACATCATTCAGCCATTGTATTGTGCATCACTCGTTTCTCTTGGCTCTTATTCCTCTCCCTCTCCTTTTCATTACACTTATATTGTTGTTTCTATCATTAATATTATTAGTATGGGGGTTTTTGTTTCAATTATCAAACCAAGAGAAGAAAAGCATGAGACTGGCTTGGTTGTAGGGACTTGATGGCTTGGTCATTCCCAGCCTGGTTTTATTTATTGCTTAATGATGATTCACTCAGTGTTGGGCACCTCTCCAGACGTTAAAGACAAACCCTTGCCCATCCCTGCCTGGTGCCTTGGCACTGCTGGCCACCCTCACCTTCTTGCTTGGCTCTGCTGCATTTTGCTTTCTATCCCTTGGGTTTGTGCTCTGGGGCTTGGTTCACTTACCTGAGGCTGTGGGGACACAAAGCCAAGGAGGAGCAGGAAAGAACCTCAGAGTGCTGCTTGCATGGCCAAGCCAGCTGTTTCCCTGGCAACACAAAATTCTTGTGATGTGGCTGCTCTGGGATCGCCCTTCCCTGCCCTTCCCTGCCCTCCCTGGGCTGCTGGGAGGGTGAGTGCTGCCCAGAGGCCACAGGAAACACCACTGTTGCCACAGACCTGGGCTGGGAACCAAAAGGAGGAGCTGGTGCAGCTGTTGGTGAATTTTTTTTAAAAAATTGTAGAGTTATTTTTCCTTTTATGAGTCCAGCTCTGCCCGATTCCTCCCTGCCAGACCTGTCACCTTGAGCCCACTCTCCTCCCACGGGACACAAGTGCCAAAGGTGGGACAAAACGTTGTGCCAGCATTTTGGAAGAGACCCTGCAGATGCCACTCACTGTGCTGGCTGGAGGCCCCAAGGGCTGGCGAGCTCTGCATTTCCTCACAGCATTTTGAAGTGTCAAAGCTGTATAAAAACCCATCCAGCACTGCAGTCTCAGTGGCACAGCTCTGATTAAAGAGCTATTGAGAGGTGCCTTTTGCAGCTGTGCTCGACCCCTGCACCTCCTTCATCCCCACGTGGAGTCACCTCGGGTTTTGGGGCAGTTTTTGGAGTTTCATCCAGCTGCTATTTACCTGCAATTTCCTCTGTTTGACTTCAGCAATTATGTTTGTCCTTTCCTCTCAGCTTACCCTCCTTGCTGCTCGCCCTGCTCTATGAAGTGGTAGGATAGATTATATTTAAAGCCACTTTTATTTCTCCAGGGCTTGCTGGGCAAGGATTTATGAGTGTCTTAATTCCACAGTACTTGAGGCAGGGGAGTGCTTGCCTGCTTTTTGGTGGCCAAAATGACTTCTGCTTTTGGATGTGTCCTTAGTCTTCCAGTTATTTGTCTTCAGGATGTTTTTTTTTTTTAATTAATCACACAAAAGAAGCTGTTCACAAAACACTGCACCCAAATTACCAAACACAGAGGTCCCACGTGAATGAAGAGCCTTGCAGAGTCACTCTGTCCCATTCCCTCGCCCCCAAAACAGCATTGAGGATATAATACTGATATAATTCCAGCTTTTAGGCATAGCTGTGGCTCTGTCAACAAGATTTCATTGGTCAAAGGGCAGGGACAGGCTGGTGCAGTAAATTCAGTCACCAAGTCACTTCTGCTGGCCACCCAGCCCACCAGGCACTGATTTCATGGGAGTTCCCAGGCTTTCCTCATGGTTTCCCTCACTCCTTAAATAAAACTTCCTGGTGCTGATGATTAAGGATTGCTGTGGCTGTGAAATAGCCATGTATGATTGTTTTATTCATGCAGGTGAGCTTTAAAGCCGTTTCAAATGAAGTAAAAGAGATCAGATCTTGCCTGTTGAACTCTTGGCTGCCCCATGGTGCCAGTGCTGTTATTTTTAGGATGGTTTGGAAGTGCTTTGCTGGCTCAGTGCTTTCCTTGGAGAAGTCGATGGCAAACCTCTGCTTGCCCTCAGGGCTAACAATGAGCTGCTGTTTTGTCTGGCTGAAAATCCCACCCCTCCTGGCTCAACTCAGGGTGTCTTGCTGCTTCGTCCTGGCTGTTTCCTAAACAAAACACCTCCTGAACTATTGATAGTAAATAAATATTTTAGCAAAGGCGTTTTTGCTGCTTTCAGGGTTTTTTTTCCCTGCATTCTCCTCAAATGAAGCAGCAGCAGAGTGGCAGAGAGATCCATATTCAGCTAATTCCTCCCCTGGGCAGCTGCTGGAGTGGTCACAAGGAGCAATCCCGTTCACCTCGTTCAAAAAGAGGTCCCACAGCTCATGGAGGGAGCTCTGTGGGACATCCAAAGGCAAATGGAAAAGTGGAGAGCATAATTCGTGTGGGGCTTGGGGGTGGCGTTGACTCACTTGATATTCTGTGTGCTCAGCTCCAAATGAGATGTAAACTGAAGCTTCTCCTCACCTGTGGTCATTAAATGTCTTATGGCATTTTTCATAAGACCAGGGGATCTTGGTGAAATCCCAACTCGATTAATTATATCCTGCTTTCCTAAAGTTCTTCCTGCAGTTACGAGGAGATGCTGCATCCCTCCCTCCTTCCTGTGTTGTCAATTAGAGCTCAGGCTTGTTAGCTGATTTATTATCTGTTTCCTTTCTAAAGAGGCTCAGAGGTGGTTTTGTCAGTGCTGAATGAAGTACAGAGTAAATAGTTTGTATACTGGAACACTGTGCTTAGGAAAGACTTTGGGAGATCTGGGGATGAAAACCTCTCGTGTGCTGCTTTTCTTTTTCCCCCTTAATGAGGGCAAGCACAGCAAACATGTCAAAGGTATCAACCACCAAGCACTGAGTCCACCTGTGGCTGGAAAAAACAGCCCAGGAACTCATCTGTAAGATGTGACTGACTTGTCAGCCTTCTTTTTGTCCTCCTCTGCTTGCATCCTGCCTAATCTGTGTGGTGGCAGGTAATGCCTGGCTCCCAGGGACAAATCTCAAAGGGTTCTGCCCAGCATGCTGGAAACAGTGAATGGGGCCTGCAGCAACAACAAAGACCTCCTGTTGTAGCCTAAAGGTTCCTACACAACAATTCTGGGGCTCTCCAGAAAGTTTGGCTGGCAGTTCTATTAAGAAAAAAATAAAATTCTTGAAGTTGAAGGTAAAATTGGCAATTATTGCTGTCGCAGTAGTGTGGTAGATGTGGGCTGCCCTGTCCCAGGCAGGTTCTTTGCTCTTGGAATGGGAAACTGGGAGCACTGGAGCCCCTCACCCTGGGGTGGGTGCCAGCTGCCCGTGGGGGATTTTGCTCATGCAATGCTCCCACTGCACTGCAGCAGGCAAATGTGATCACAGTGTGCCAGTTCTGTGCTGTACCCTCCCCTCCAGGCCACTCTGCAAGTCCAGGTCCATGAAACACACGGGTCCATGGCTATCTTCTCTCGTTGCCATCAAATGCTCCTGTGTTTGCACGTGTTTCCCCAGAGAAAAGGAATTTTTCTGGGTTTTTTTGTCACACCTGTTGTGATCTTTTGTATGCTGGACTTGCTGCTTTGCTTCATGGGCCAAAAGAGAAGTGAGGTTTTAGCTTCTTGAAAGGGAGAAATCACCTCAGAGTGTGCTGGGAGCCCAAGAGGAGCTGCTGCCCGTCTCAGTGGGAATAAATCTGCTGAGATCAGAGCTCTGGGTTAGAGCCAAAGCTCTGCTCTCCTGGCTCTGCCCTGAAGCCCTGGCCCAGCTCTGGTGGGGGTTCCAGGCTGTGTCCTTTGCCCAGTCCCCCCAGAGCCGGGGATTTGGGGCAGCCTTTGGGGCTGATCCACACCCTTGGGGTCCCAGTAGCCACCTGCTCACCCAGGGCAGGGAACGGGAGGCTCTCCACACGTTTGTGCCACGTCAAGCACAGCTCAGTTCTGGTAGCTTCTCCCACCTTTGACTAATTGCTGACCTGACATCTTTCTGATAGTGACCTTGTTTCAGCTAGTAATTCAAATATCTTTCAGTGTCAGAAATAATAAGTGCCACAGTGAGATGAACAAGCAGAGCTTAAGTTGAACACAGATTAATGGGGTTTTAATATTCCTAATTTAATCACTCCTTTCTGTCTGAATGTGTGCAACATGATGTAGCAGCTAATTATTTTTTTAACCATGATGAGGATCTTTCCTAATCATTTTTATATTTAACATGAATGAAGGGAGGGCAGTGATTAATGAGGGAATAAATCTTATGAAACAGAAGCAAGCACATGATCAGTTAAAAATACAGCTGTCTGATTATTTTTTTTCCTTTCCCTGTACTGCAAATACTTAACCAGCTGCACCTTCTCAGCTCAATAGTGAGCTGTCTTCAGCCCTAAAGAAAGACCTGAAACTTTGCTTATCCCTCCAGTGCTTCTGTTGGCATCTCTCTGCGTGATCATCTTTGTGATGAATGCAGAATTATTTTACTTTAAAAAAAAAAAAAAAAATTGCCCCACTAGATACATTAATGGTTGGATAGATGTCTTTTCAAATATTTGTTCCTGACAGGGTGTTTGGAATTGCAGATGAGAAGCAAACCAGCTCTCAGCATCTGTCTGTTGCTACTGTACATTTCCATTGTGTGAAGCAGAGACAAAGCCAGGCAATTCAAAGCTTAAGTGGATGCTCTTGAGATCTTTTATTTCCCCCACTCTTCCCTCCTTTTTCCCACACTTGGCTGCATCTCTTCTGTCTGAATTCTGCTTTCCCTTCCATCCCTCAGTCCCCGTGTGCTGGTTTGAGGAGTCTGTCTCCTCCCTGTCATTCCCCCTCCCTCCCCCTCCAGTCCCTTTGTGCACCCCACTGATTTTGGGGTTTTGCTGAGCTCTCTGCCTGCAGGATGGCTCAGAGATGAAGGCTGTGATTGTCAGTGGAGGTTTATCCTCACTGTTGAGGTGTGTCAGTCCATGGCACCGCCTGCTCTCGGGGCTGTTGTTCCAGGGCAGGGCTGAGCTGTTCCAGGGCAGCTTTTTTGGGGGAGGATGACTGGAACTGGGCAGTGCACGAGCTGTGCTGGAGCCCTTGCCCAGGCTCTGGGGGCTTGGCAAACTCAGCCTTGGGCTCAGGACCTGGGCTTAACCCCCAGAAAGCTGCAGCTGTGAACCCAGCAGTGCCCCTGTTCCCTATGGCCACGGATAACCTGTGGCACAACCCAGAAAAGACTTGAGGGTTTTGATTTTGGCTGTGTGTTGTGGTTTTTTGGGTTTTGGGGGGTCTTTTGTTGCTGTCTGGGTGGGGAGAGTCTGTGCAAACGCTCCATTCAGCCATGGAGATAATTCACTGGGTTTCTCAGCAATGTGAGGTCACTTTGGATGTGTCTCTTCTCACCAGCTGACAAGCAGAATTTTAAAATCTGATCAAGATGAGCTGTGCCCGAGCAGTGCTGGCAGCTCCCCTCTAATCCTGGCATCTTCTGCAGATAGTAAAAATTATCTAATTGGCTAAAAAAGAAAGATAGGCTTAACTGCAACTTCTGCTGCTTAACACCTTGTCATTCCTTCTTGTTGAGCAGAGAGCAACCAAGCTCAGAGAATCAGTGTTTCAGGCACCAGTGACACATAGCACTGGCTTGATGGATGCCTGGGAATTTTGGGATCCTGTCATGCAGTGCAGGCAGAGTCCTGGAGGGCTCTGGGCTGATGCAGTGCAGAGGGATAGGAGAACATGAGGAAATAATAGCATGTTGGAGCAGTTCCTAAAATTAGGTTTGTTTCTTTCTTTTCTTTTTTTTTCTGGCAAGGCACTTAATTAAAATTTTGCTCTTGCAGATCAGATCTGGTTCTTGCTGTGCAAATGTTACTCAGCCACAAGGAAAGCAGAGGGAAGATGGTTGTTTGCAGATCCAAGATCAGTAATGTGTGCTGGGAGCAGATGCTGGCTGGGGGATCCTGTGTGTGTGCAGCCAGCAGGAAAGATCCATTCTCTTGCTGAGGGAAGAGAGACACTCAAATCAGCAGCAGAATTCTTTCCAAATAGTTTTTTTTTTTCCCTAAGACTTTTTTTTTCTGTGAAGTTTCCTCAGCCACTTTCTGTAGCATTGCAAATGACAGTGGCATAATTACATTTGTCTTCCAAACTGCCTTTCCTTGAGGGCAAGCTCCACTTTGGCCTTGATTCGATTGTGTACTTTTAATCTCAAAGAAAAGCTAATGCATAAGTATTCATTACACAATTGCATTTTTCTATGGTCAACATCCCCTCTTATAATTACAGGTTCCAGCTGAATGTCATTTCTTTTCTCTCTACTTCAGCTCCCTCACAGCACAGGCGGCTGCTACTCCTGAAGCTTCCCCACATTCATGTAATAAATAAATAATCACACCTTTTCTGCTGTCAAAGCTGAAAGCATGCACAGCTGTGTGCCACAAGATACACTGGGACTGCAAGGTACAACATTTCTTAATTAGACTGACCTGAGGTTGTTGGGATTTTTCTTTTCCTTTTTCTGTTTTTTTCTTTTTTTTTTTTTTTTTTCAAAGCAGCTTCATTAGCTCAGGAGCTTAATTGCTAATGACTAGACAAGCTCTGCTCGTGGTTATTGGGAAAGGTTAGAGTATTTCTCACTGGGGATTAGATCCTGGGAGATGTTCTGCAGCTTGATTTTGTGGGGAAGGTTTTAGGTGTGCTCAGAGCATCTTAGCACTAGGCTCAGAATTAGCAAAATAATTAGAAGTTCAAAGCAGAGAGGGGGGCTGGGGCAAAGCCCAGCCAACCTTTTTGATCTTAGAAGCCACACTGCAAAATCCACATGGAATTGGGAGAAACAGGCCATGGCAGGCGAGCTCTGGAAGGAGAAGTGGGGGCTGCCAGGTTTCCACTCTGCTGTGTTAGAGGGTGGGGAGTGGATGGAGCCAGGCTGGGCTGTGGGAGCAGCAGGCTCACACAGACTGAGCAGCTCCCTGCAGCAGTGGGGAGCTGATGGTCCCCCAGGCATCCTCCCAGCACAGCTCCATCCACGCTGATGTGCTCCCTGCTGGAGGACGTGCTTGAGGGACCTGATGGCCTCTGTCACTCTGTCTGTGTCACACAGTTTGTTGGTAGCACCTCTGTTGCTGTTACTTTGTTTTTAAAAGTTTTTTTTAAATTTTTTCTAAGTTTTTGGGAGTTTTTTTTTAAGTTCTTTTAAAGTTCCTAATGCATTTGGATGAATAATGATTTTTGCAGCTTCAGGGTGTTTTGGGGGTGTCTTCCTTGACCTCATGGAGGTCACCTTGCCACGGAGCTCTTCAGGGGAAGGGGGACCTGGGGCATCACTGGGAGAGGTGTCCGTGTTTCCATGTGGTGTCAAACAGGTGAGGCAGTTCCCGACCACACAGGGGGTGCCTGCAGCTCAGAAAATTCGGAAAAAGGTTTATTTTGTGCTGGCTGCTGTGTCCTGGCCTTTTGTGCTCTGTACCTGGTGCTGATACAGGTGCACAGCCCCATCCCTGGAAGTGTCCAAGGCTGGGTTGGACAGGGTTGGGGCAGCCTGGGACAGTGGAAGGTGTCTCTGCCCGTGTGGAATGAGATGATCTTTACAGCCCCTTCCCACCCAAACCATTCCATGATTCCATGACATTGGAAGACATTTCAAAGACCTGCATTGGAGTGGATATTGTGATGGTTTATCCTCCCACAGCTCGGCTGCAGAAGGCGAGGTCTGGATGTCTGCTGGCCCTCACTGCCCCTTCCTATCCCCATCCCCATCCCCATCCTGCCCTCGGTGTTTGGCTGCTGTCTGTGGGGAGGAGCTTTGTGCTGGGTTCTGTGCCTGGAGCAGGGATGCAGCAGCTGCAGGAGTGTGCTGGGCAGGGTGCAGTGAATGCAGCAGATGCAGCAGCAGCCCCTGCAGTGCCCAGTGCTGCAATGCCTGTGCTCAGAGCAGCCTCTCCCAGGGATGGCACTGGGATCCTGCCCTCCCTGTCCTCTGCAGACCCTCACAACGAGCTGCCTGCTGGCTTGGAGCACGTTATGTTTATGTTCTGGCAGTTGCAATGTCACCAAGCTCTTCATGACCCTCTGCAAAACTGAGCACAAAAAAACGAAGGCAATTTTTAATCTCTATCAGCCAGAGCGGTGTCTGTGCTATTTGTCTGAAGGCAAGAGGATCTGTGACCTTACTCCTCCCCTCCTCAGTCTTTTGGCTCCCAGACTGTAAGAAGGCCCCAGTAATTCATGTCCTTTATTAGTCCATGCTGGGGAATAGAGGGGTTTGGGGTTGCTTGTGTGACACCCGAGTTCTGCTGCACAACAAATATACTTGAGAGGCTTTGTCGTATATAACCCACTTGAAGCGAGAGCATTCAGGTAAGGAAATGAAGGGCTGCAGGGCTCAGCTGTGCAAGAGGAAAATAATTAGGGCATGTTTATCTCATGCTCAAGCCTGCAGAGGTGAAAAGCAAGGGATGGGAAGGCTGCTTCAGAGGGAGCTGGGAGTGGGGAGGGCAAGACAGAAAGGACCTGACAAGGGAGTGAATTAAACTTCTCCAAAAGACTCAGATCGTTGGGATAAATTCCCCCCTCCCTCCCTGTTTCTGCTCTAATGGAGGATGAGCTCTGCCTTGCTGGCTTTTCTTTTCAAGGTCTCAGAACCTGTTGTTTTCAAAAGGTTAAAGCCCTCGAGCTACTGAGGGAAGGGAACACTCTTTAAAAGATGTCAGGTGAAGAACATCTAGATTTCTAGGGGTTTCAGGTTTGCTAGCATAAAAAGCAAAAATAGATTCCAAATGTGAAATAAACCTTTGGTTCTTTTATTTTCCTTCCTTTTTTTTTTTTTTCTCTAAACACAGCTGAGTCCTGGCTCTGAAGAGGGTCCTGCCTCCCTCCCAGACACGAAGATCTGAGTGCACACATGGTTAAGCTGGGTAAAACAGCTCCAGGGAGCCATGGCTGTCCCAGGCCAGGTGATGGAGACTGCATCAGAGCAAAGGAGGGTGAGCAGTGGGATGTGGAACTCTGCCTCTTCCTTCCCCTGTCCTCTCCCCACAGACCCAGAGAGGAGTGTGGAGTTTGCAGCAGCTCTTGCTCAGATCAAGACACTTGGCACATCTTCCTCTGTGCTGTTTGCTCTCAAGCTGCCTCCTCTTTCCGGGCTTCAGACCTGGCTTTCATGATTTACACAGGCACAAATCAGAGCAAACACAGCCCTTGCCAGTCTTGCAGCTCTGATTCAGTGGCAGAACCCCAGGGAAAATATTTGCAATCCAGGCTGTGCCACAAATCTCCCGAAGCCCTGGAGGGTCTGTGGTTTCTCTCTTTCTCATTGCCTTTGCCCCTTGGGGTTTCACATTCTTCCTGCCCCCAACAGGTGCTGGTGCAGGTGGTTCCTCTGGCAGCTCATGGCTCTGCTCCTTGCAGGTCCCTGTGCTTGCAGAGGGCTGCAGGGAGAGGAGCTGGCTCCCCAGAGCAGGACTGCAGACGTGTCCCTCACATCTGTGGCTGCTGGTGACTGCTGGGGCCAGGGGAAGGTCTGAGCCCCTGGTGTGACAAATGCCTGCCCAGCCCAGATGGGGTGTTCAGAGGCAGCCCTGGGTGAAAAGCTGGTGCTGGGGCTGCTGTGAGCTTGGAAATGTGGTAACTCCTCTCTTTGGATAACACTGAGAAGGTGAAGAGGAGGAGGGGATGGGATTTTTAGCTAGAAGGATTCTGCCCTGCTTCTAGAGACTTTTGTTTTGTCTCCTCCCCAGGAAACACAGATTCCATGCACAGCTCTGAGGTTCTGCCTCTTCCCCGCTGCCTCCTGGGCAGTAAAATCAGAACTGGGTGTCTTCATTTGCACAGCTCACCTTTTTTTTGGGGGGGACAAAAAGATAATCTATTTAATCCTACCATATCCTCCATGAGACACAGCTTCCTACATCAGTTCTGTGCCCCTGAGGGTAAAGAATTATTCAAGGCATCAAGCCTGACCTGGATTTTGTGTGATGTGATCGCATCCAGAGCATGGAAATCCATGCGATCAAATGGCAAATCTCTGAGCCTTGGCAGATATGCCTCCTGCTCTGCAGAACTATGTTGCCATGGCTACATCTCAGTGTGAGCATTTCTCTCCTTATCCCAGCGTCTTTTCTCCTGCCAGGGTCGCTGCCTGTGCTCAGAGCCCACCCTGCCATGGGCAGTGCAGGGCTGGGCACAGGGGCAGTGGGGAGTGGGTCACAAACCCACCCCACGGCTGAATCTGCGGTGGGTGAACTCCTTAAACGGGAAAAAATGAACACAGCAAGGGCTTGAAACACCTGTCAAAATGCTGCTTCTGTTTATGACTTGAGCAGAGAGAAAAGCAGAAGGGAGGGGGTTGCTTGGGGAGCTGGAAACCTGAGCTCTGCCCTTCCTGCTGCTCCCCTCCCTGCACCCAAGGGTGACAGTGACCTGCCACCCAAGGGCAGCTGAGATTTGGAGATGAAAGCCACTGAAAGTACATTTGGGGCTGTTACACTGATCTGAGAGCTGCTCCTCTGTCACGCAACAATGGTTGTGGGCTTCTGTCACAAAAATACCCCTGGATGTGTTTACAGGCTGTAAAGCAGAAAGAGAGGAACACTGCCAGAGTAATGGGGTGTGTCTGGGGGATGTCACTGCTGGGGGCCCGAGTTCCCCTTGGCTGAGCATGAAAACTTTCTCTAAAACCACGGGCCCCAGAGCATGGATGTCAGGGCTGGAAAGCCCAGGGGTGGTTCCTGGCCGGGGAGGACAAAAACCCCAGTGCTGTACTGGGAGGAGGGTGTGGGGTTCCCACTGCTCTGCTTAAGACAACTGGAAGCAAAACTCAGCATCTTCATGGGATGTTTACACTGCCAAGTTGGTCCCTGTTGTTGTCTAGGGTCTGTATTTTTCCAAGCCACCTCCACTGAGCATGTGTTATCTCATTTGGGGATGTTGGTTAGGAGTGAGAAATGAGCACATTTGCTGGCCAGAGGAATTGTGCACAGAGGAAAAGTCAGGCTGCCCCTGGTTAAACCCTCCTAACTGCATTTTAAACTGCTCTGTCCTGTGCCACACGTGCCTCATCCATGCTGGATGTGCCACCAGCTGCCCATAATTTTCCAGGCAGCTTCTTTCAGTTCTAGGGAAAGCTCCTGACTTGTGCCCTGCACCAGCCAAGTCTCTAAATCGTGTCCTGCTCGTGCTTCAGCAGGAGGGGAAAGGCTCTGCATGGGGAATCTGAGCTTCAGGAAGCTGCTTTGGGCACAACTGTCCCCCAGGAAGGCACCTGTAGCCCCAGAGCCAGAGGTGGCTCCTCTCCCTTTTTGGCTCAGCAGGAGCAACAATCGTGGCTGCAGTGACAGAGCAGTGACAGAGCAGTGACAGAGCAGTGACAGAGCAGTGACAGAGCAGTGATGGCAGTGACACAGCAGTGATGGTGCAGTGATGGCAGTGACAGAGCAGTGACAGCAGTGGTGGCAGTGACAGAGCAGTGACAGCAGTGGTGGCAGTGGAGCTGCAATGACAGAGCAGTGATGGTGCAGTGATGGCAGTGACAGAGTAGTGACAGAACAGTGATGGCAGTGGAGGTGCAGTGGTGGCAGTGACAGAGCAGT
>NC_031786.1:7896127-7919166 GCF_001522545.3 Parus major | reverse complement strand
GCAGTGACAGCAGTGGTGGCAGTGACAGCAGTGACAGCAGTGACAGCAGTGGTGACAGTGGAGATGCAGTGACAGCAGTGGAGGTGCAGTGGTGGCAATGGAGGTGCAGTGACAGCAGTGACAGCAGTGGTGGCAGTGGAGGTGCAGTGACAGCAGTGGTGGCAGTGACAGCAGTGACAGCAGTGGTGGCAGTGACAGCAGTGACAGCAGTGGTGACAGTGGAGATGCAGTGACAGCAGTGGAGGTGCAGTGGTGGCAATGGAGGTGCAGTGACGGCAGTGACAGCAGTGGTGGCAGTGGAGCTGCAGTGACAGCAGTGGTGGCAGTGACAGCAGTGGTGGCAGTGACAGCAGTGACAGCAGTGGTGGCAGTGGAGCTGCAGCTCTGCTCCCATCTCCTCTCCCAGCATCTCCTCCACCTTGGTGTGCACAGCCAGTGTTTCAGTTCAGAAGTTCCCCAGCATCAAGGATGAAAGAAATACAGGTGAGCACTTTGGGCAGTCAGGATAAATCTGTTTCCCCCTGCTCCCCAGATTTCTGGAGTTTCTCCTGAAATCCAGAAGGGAGGTAGAATGCTGTGTGTTTTCTTCCTCTTCTAGTTTTAATTGTGTATTCTAATAAGAAACTGCAATACAGGCACTTATTAAAGTCTCCTTGTGCTGCCAGAGTTGCTGTGTTTGATAGAAACCCCAGAAAATCCCCTGAACCGCAACGTGGGAATCCAATTCTTTTCAGTTGATGAGACTGTAAACACATTTCCTTGGATTTGCAAGAACCATAGCAGGAGTTTCAATCATATGAATAAAGCAAAAGAATATCTGATAGGGAATATTCCTGCTTTGCATATTCAAAACTTGCAGCCTTATTCTTAGGCAGCATCTTTTCAAAGGAATGAGCCATAAAGAGGCCAAGATGCATTGCCCAGGGGATTTAGGCTAAGAGCCTCCAAAATTAGCACAGTGGGGGGGTGTTCTCTCCATCAGATTTGAAATGTCCAAGTTAGACACTGGATTAGGAGCCCAGGTGCCACTGCTGGTGGCCAGAGGTGTCTCTGTGGTGTCTCTGCTCCCAGTTCAATGCTCAGTGACCAGAGAAATCTTCAAAATTCAGCTTAAAACAGCCTTGGGTTGGGATGGAGGCCCTGTGCTGATGGGGGGAACCTGGAGAGCAGCTCTGCCATTCATCTCAAGCTGAGCCCCCAGATTCTGGCACTTCCCATTTCACTCAAACTGGGTGCATTTTCCTCTCCAGCAATCTGTCCTGGTGGCTTCAGCAGAAGGGAGCTCTAAATAGAAAAATAATCTGACCCACGGTGTTTGCTATTGAATGAGAAATCCCATAATATCAGGTACTCACTGCTTTTTTTTTTTTTACTCTTTGAACCCTAAAAACAATTGGCAGCAGCTGATTCTATAAATGAATCCTATTTTGGTGAGAAAGTTCTTATATTTCTGAGGTAATTTCCCTGTCTCTTGTGTTTATGTTCCTTTACCAGCTGGCCTTGCAGAGTCCCTGTGTGGCTGGTTGAAAAATGTGTCTAGTTACATTTCCCTTCTCTGTGCCCTTTGGGAATGCTTTTTTAAAACAAAAACAACCCTTTTCCAGACTTTCACCAATTTTCTTGGTCAAAGCATATTCCAAAAGCAAAGCTCTCATCTCAGTTTCTCAGAACTTTATGAAAACAAATACTAACGCAGCTTTTCGTTTATCTACGCGCAGAAATCTGCAGCAATTTGACAACAAGTCAAAATATTTCCCTTTTTAGTACTGTGGCAAGTCCTGATGAGAGTTCTGTTTATTCCACGAAGACAATGAGCAGGGAACAGTGTGAGGAAGTCTGGCTGCTGCTGTGATAACTCCTTCCCAGATGAAGCCTCTCTTCTATCTTGCTTTGGCACTGAAATGCTGACTTCAAGGCCTGGTGGTATCTCTTGCCTTTGGTGTACAAACTCCTTAATGTGCAAGAAATTGTACATATGCAAATGGGGGGGTGATAAGCAGCTGGCTGGTCCCACACTGATCCCCTGGCATTTTGGCTTCTTCCCACTTCCACCAGCTCTGCCCGTGCCACTCTTCTGGAATCCGCTCGATCGCAGCATCTTACAAAGCCTTAAATGGGAGATAGCAGCATTTCTGATCTCATTTTCCAGTATTTCAGCTGTGCCATAATCTATTTACCACACAATTTGTGTCACTTTGATAAGCGGCTGCTTCAAGACTGCATTTATTAAAATCAAGAGCTGGGAGAGCTTTCAAGTCTCTCAAGTGTTGTAATAAATGTTTGAAATTAGTCATTACAGTGTTTGCCATGGTTCATATCATAGACTCTATCTAAATGACAAATGATCACAGCCTGGACATGCACCTTTTTTTTTTTTTTTTGGTGTTGGTGGTGCATTTGCAGTGGGATGGGATAAGGTTGGGATAACCCAACCCAAAACTTCCCAAGTTGGAGCAGGAAGGAAGGGAGGAGTGGAGAAGAGCGAAAGTTTCACTGAGAAACATTATCAGAGGCTCAGGGCAATGGCCTTTAGCAGAGAAGTGCTGGCTCAGCTCTGACTTTGCTGGCTAAAAATGAAATTAATCTGAAAACCAGCCAAAAGCCCCAAGAAGAGGCTGTGTAGGTTTTGCAGTGCAGAGCAATTGGCACTGTGGTGTCTGGATTATGAAAAGTTCAGCTCCTCACCCACCAAACAGCTCCAGGATGGAAATTCACCCTGTTGCTCTGTTACAGACAGCTTCTGAATGTGCTTGCCTGGCCACAGGATGTGCTGATGTGGTCATTTAATAATTAAAAAAACCTAAAAACCCCTCAAAAATCAAATTAAAAACCTCTTTTCTAAGTAGAGTTCTGTGTGTGTGCATGTATATATTCACACATATATAGGCACAGACGTATTAAACACATACGGCACAGAAAAGAGACAATTATTAAGACAAATATTCTGTCTCAATTCATTTTGTTCTTCATTTTCCCATCAGGAATGTAATAGCTGAATTTATAGTGTTGAGCCTGGGCTATAAATTCCATTATTTTCAGTGACTATATCAATTACATCCCTTGAAAGGGACCCCAAGGCAAGGGGAGAAAATTGGAGACAAAAATCTTCAGAAGGGAGGATGCAGGAGGAAGAGGGGAGAATCATCCCCTCCCCTGTTTTATCCTTACTCATAACCCATAACCAGCACCTTGTCCCTGCATAAAACCTTGCTGAGCTCCCAAGCTGGCACCCAAGACAGAGAGACTCTAGTGACAAGTGTGTCACTGAGGAAATAATTGCAGGGCCACACACACAGGTGCTGACTCAAAAGGGGAGCAGGAAATGGTCTTGTCTGAATAGAAATGGTGTTTATTTTAGAGAAATTCAATTGTCAGGGAAGAAAACAAAGTATCTTTTATTAAAAAAAAAAAAAAAGGAACTGAGCACACTACTCATCTCCTGTCCTTGAGCTGAAAATGAATTTTTATTTTTATTTTTTTTAAGGATTCTTAAATCCTTGAAAATCCGAGCACGGGGACAGGCTTGGAAAAGGGAGAGCACGAAGAGCAGAGTGCTGAGATGAGAAACTGTTTCTTTAATAACTTTTTAAAACTTTTTACTGTTTCCCCTTCTCTCTCATTGCAAGTGATTGAGTTGCCTTGGTTTTTCCAGTGGGATTGGTTTTATTCCCAGTGCCTCTCACAGCATCCCAGACATGGCCTGTGCAAGGCAGAGCAGACACCGAAGGAGCACCACAGCAAGAACCTCCCTTGTTAACACGCAGGGAAAGGAGCCTGTGCCAGGTGCTGAGGAGCTGGATGGTGCTGCAGACCCACCCAGATGTATGCCAAGCTCAGACTTCTTAATGTTCCAGAAAAATATTAATATTTCCAAGTGGCAGAGGCTGCTGGGCTTCCCTCTCACTGCAGAGCAGAGATGTGCAGGGTCCAGCTCTGTATTTATTTATTTTCTGCACTGGAGCTGTATTATCTCCATGTCCCTCAGCATCTCTCCTTAGCTCCTCACCCAGAGGTTTTCACCCTCAGTACATTTATCAGCAGTTTCTTCTGACATTTAAATGGCTGCATCACTTTAAACTGCTTTAATCTCCTTCCCTCCTTCATAGGCTGTGCCTCTTCTTGGACTGTCTTGGACAGAAGGGATGAGAGTTGCCACATGTACCTTTCTCTGCTGGAAATTGGTCTTCCAAGTGGTGAAATCTGCAGAAATTCCTGTTTATCCCCAGAGCATCCTCTCTGACCTGGGAGATGGGAGAGAAGTGCCTGGAGGAGGAGGGAGATTGTGTCCCTTGGAGACAGGAGGCTCAGGAAAGGACAGCAAATCCTGAAACTCGTGCAGCAGCCCCTTCTCCAGCTCCTTTCTCTTCTCTGGACACGCTCCAGCCCCTCAATGTCCTTCCTGCTGGGGTCCCAAACAACCCAGGATGTGAAGAGTGGTCTCACAGTGTGTCTGTCACTGCCCTGGTCCTGTGTCACCTTCCTGGGCACTGATCCAGCTCTGACCCTGGTCCTGAGCTGTCCTGGTGTGTCCTGTGTCCCTTCCAGCTCCCTGCTGCCCTGGGCCCCTCTGCACCTTTCCTTGTGCGTGCTTATTTTAACTATGCTGTGGTCAAAGCACTAAAAAACATTGAATAAAAAGAGTTATTTGGTTTCTCCATCAATAATTTCCTTCCTCCTCGTGCTGTGCCCTTCAGCTGCTGTTGAGACTTTCACCCACGTCACAGATTCTACTAAATCCTGTCTTCTCAAGCTTAGCTAATGACAAATGCTCTATGGAAATCTGGATGAAACCTGCTGCATCTCATTTGCCTGGAAAATCTTTCAAGGAAAGACAGCAGGTTGGGGGGGTGTGGAATGTTGTGCTTGTGATAAATAGTGAACTTAATGAAGATTGCTGATGGACAGCATTGTGTGCTGGGGCCTTTTGTTTCCCCCAGTATAAGATGGATGGTGGTATCCAGGATTTCCTCGGTGTTTCTGCCTTGTAGGATTGTCCACCCTGTCGTTCAGCCCTCTGCTCCCGAGCAGGAGCTGCCAATTTGTGCCAGTAGCAATTTCCCACCTCCCCCATTCCTCCTTTGAGGGAGTTGATCTTGAGATATTTTTTTTAATATATTAGTTTATAATTAAAGGATATTGTATTAAGAGCATTAAGATATGACCTGCCTTACCTCCATAAATACTTTTTTTTTCCCCCTACTTGCTGGGAAGGCTTTAAAAACATCCACTTGGAAATTCATGCAGATGATATTTAGACATGCAGATATGCACTCCTGTTTTGCATGAATGTTTGACCTTGGGCAGAGCTGTTCAATGCAGGATGGATGTGTTGTGGCTGCATTTAATCATCTGAAGCAGAGATGAAGCCTTGAAAAACCACATAGACCCAATTCCCAATTCCCAGCCTCTGGATGGTAATGAACTTCTGAGAAATAGCTAATCAATAAATTGAACAAAAGACTCAGGCAGCTAAACCACTTTGTCAGGGCCTTAATTACAATTGCAGAAATAAATCGGGAGGGGGGTGGTGGTGCTTGGGAGCTTTTGCCAGACAAAACGAAAGCCTTTACTCTCTGGAGGTAACCCTTTGCAAACTGAGCAGCCTGGCTCGCCGTGAGCACCGTGCCTTTGTGGGAGTGTTCCCAGAGGGGTCCCAAAGGGGAAAATGACCCCAAAAATTGGGCTGTCCCCGACCTCTGAAGTGCGGTGAGGTTCTCCTCAGGAGGGGATGAGGGTGACCCAGTGCAGCAGGCCATGCCAGGGCAAGCTGGGCTGGTTCACCCGGGGAGAAAGCTGAAGATGGAGCAGCAGATAGAAGCAGCAGGGTGAGGAAGGACATGTGAGGGCAGGCAGCAGAGATGTGAGGCAGGCCAGCCGCCCGTGTCACCCCGCTGTGTCACTGGCGCCATGCCCTGCCAGCAGCAGAGCGATGGAGCCGGGGAAGCCGAGCGGAGCTGGCAGTGACGGCCTCGGAGGCTGGCTTGTTCTGCCTCAATTATAGCAGCAGGCATTTCACGTGTGCGTCTCCTGGCAGCGCGTGCTGCAAAACAAAGGCATGGATCCTTGGGGATTGCCTTGGAGACGTGGCTTTGCCTTCAGGAAAATTGCGGAATAGCGGTGCCGAGGGTGGCAGGAGGGTGGGCAGGCCTGCCACAGGCTCACAGGGCACATGGTGATGAGGGAGAACAAAGGCCTTGAGGAGCTTTGGGCTTTTTGAGGGGTAACTCAATAGCCTGGGCACCGTGGTCACTGTCTGGGGATCCAGAGAATTGGGAATGGCTCAGAGGAGTCCTTGGGAGTGTTTAAAATTGGACAGAGCAGAGAGTTTCGTGGGACAGATTTAAACCCTGAGCAAGGTACAAGGAGATGGATTGTGTCCCATGTGAGCTGCTTTCCACCCTTGCAGGGGCTGGTTGGTAACAGGCTCACTGCCCTCCTCCTCCTCACCCTCCACACCCCTTGGGCTTGGCAGAAAGGAACTTTTTTTGACAGAAATCCCTTGAAAGACAGGGTTTTCTCTAGGGCTGCTCACTGCAGGTGGGTGGCTCCAGCTCCAGGATCCTCAGGGCTGAGCAGAGCTTGACCACCTTTTACTGGAGGGCAGCCACCAGCTGCAAGAGCTCAGAGTGTACTGGGACCACAGCACACCACATTGCTGTTTCAGGTGCTGGGGATCCCCACCAAACAGCATCCCAAAGCCCAGCTGTTGTCCTGGGGGGCAGCTTTGAGGCAGTGGTTGTGTCCTGCAGCATCGCTGTGGTTGCAGCTGTGGATGGCAGCAGTGCAGGCTGCAGGTGCTGCACCTCCAGGATGCAGTTATCCCCCAAAGCAGGGTGAGCACAGCCCATTCTCCTGCTGGAAATGGGTCAGCTTGTGCTGGCCTGCAGCAGTGACAAACCTGGCTGTGTGTGAAAACCCTTGCACTTGTATGAGATCTCCATGGCTGGGGGAAATGTGAATTAATTTTCATCTGGGAACCCTCCCCTCAAACCTCAATGCCAAGGTCTGCAAAAGAACAAACCCCAGGTGATACAAACCCCATAGCATCTCATGTTGTCAAACTCCAGCATGTTTTAGGGTTTTTTTGGCTCAGGGCCTTGCTGAAGGAGCATTTAGCACTTCTGTCTTCCTGCCAGCCTGGCTCCTGTTCCCTGCCTTTCCCATGAGCTGGGGAATGGCTCTGTAATGAGGCAGCAGTGACATGAAACTGCTGGGAATAAGGATGGCTTTCTGTGAGCTGCTCTGCCTTTGTGGCCAGGTTCTTCCCGAAGCAGCAGATAAATCTCCATCTCGGCACAGCGGGAACGCTCGCAGAGCAGTCCCCGGGACATGAGTGAGTTGCTGCTGTCGGCGCTGTGTTTACTGCACAGATAAAATATTTACAGCTCCATCTTTGGTGTGAGATGTGGCTCGTCCAGTCCTCATGAAGGTCAGAGGAAAGTCAGTAAAATTTATTGATGGTTTATGGCACTTGTGTGCTGGAAAGGAAGGTTACAGTGTTATACACCTGCTCTTGGCAGGCAGGGTGGAGGGAGATGGGAGCAGCTCAGTGTACATCACTGCCTTGGTCCCCAAACCTTGGTGTTATTTTTAATTAAATGATAAGCTCCAAGTAGCAGAGCAAGTGCAGGGCTCCTAACAGGCTGCAGTCCCACATCCCAGCAGCTGAGCAAACGATGTGCTTGCTGTGCTGGTGCTGAGTACTTCAGAGGGAGCAGGGTTTGTGTTTGTGGCTCTGTGTGCACTGGTTTGTGTGGGGAAGTGGAATTCTGCGTGGAAAGAGTGGTTGAGCCACATCTGCCTCTCACTTCTTTAAATTCTTTTAATAGCCTAGAATTAGGATTGCATTGTACTGCATGTGCTAGGAAAAATCAGAATGAAGGTGGCTTCTGTCTTGGAGAGCTGGGAGCCCTCTGGACACACAGGGACCTTTCCCAGCAGAGCTGAGGGCAGCTGGGACAGTCTTGAGTTCTCTGGTGTCTGCAGCCTGCTGTGGACAGGGAGGGCATCCTCCTTCCCTCTGGGCTGGTCCTGCACCCCAGGAATTCTCTGCTTGATTCTCCTCTTGCCCTGAAAGGCTGTGAGCTGATGGATGGGTGTTTGTGCCACTCTCTGCCAGGACCTGCAGGTTCCAGGGGCTCTGGACACCGAGGCAGCCCCTGGAAGCCTCATTTCAGGTGTGTTTTCCAGGAGAGCAGCCAGGATGTCCCAGCCAGCCCAGAGAACAGGTTTGGTGTCTGTCTGCAGTGGTGGCGAGGTCGGATTTGCTTTGCACTCCTTGCATTTCCATTTGGCACCCCCTGTCCCCACTGTGTGCTTTGCCTCCCAAATAAATGGGGGAAGCTACCTGTGGGAGAGGACACGCTGTTCCAAACCTCTCCTGGAACAGAGCTGGCTTTGTCAGTTTGAAAAATGATTTGAGTTTCAATGAAGAACGATCAAAACTGGGTGTTTGGGGCTCTTGGTGCCTCTTCTTGTCGGGTTCTGTGGCAGGAACAAGCTCGGAGGTGGCTCAGGCAGAGCAGCTGCTGGCCAGGCTGGTTTGGGGGTCAGGGCAGAGCAGCTGCAGCAGCAACAGACACAAAAAGTTGACTTTTTCTAAGCCAAACACACCTGTGGTGGTGGCTCTGCTCCACACCACTGTCTCTCCCCTTTGAGGGCTATGAAGTGTTTATTTCTGAGGCACAGCTTTTCATTTAACAAGGAAGGCTGGAAGTCAGATCAATGAGAAACGCAGGGAGAAGCTGGGAATGAAGTGCTGCCTGCTCCTATCAGCTCCTGGGCCTGTTTATAACCTGATAATAGAAAAGGCTTCTCTGTGATCTTATTACTAAGAAGGTTTGAGTCTGAGCATGCCATAAAACCCCAAGCAGCCTGGTGGTTGATAACACCCCGTGTACACCAGTGTGGGAGGTTAAAACTGGCCAGGAGTTCCCATTGGGATGTGGGAATATCCCTGCAAATTCCCTCTCTCTCTTTCCCTGACCTCACCCTAAAGAATGATCTGCTGGAAGCTGAAGGCGTCTGTCTGATCTGCTACGAGGGAAAGGAAATCTTGAGAACATTTGACAAAGAAAGCAGAGTTGAAATTAAATATTGTAATGATATAAAACAGTAAGCAGATCTGCTTGACAGCCTTGACAGCTATTTGTTATAGAAAACAGCGTTTATGATGTCAGTCCTATAAGGGAATGTGTTTGAATTAAAATAATTACAGCAGATAGTACAACAAAGACTCCCTGTAGTCAATCATCCTTCACAAATACACTGTACAAAACCTTCCCAAATGAGTGAAGGAAACGTGGGGACTGCAGCCTGGCAAGTAAATACCAATAAGAAACTGAACTATCAAGTCAAGAGGCTCCTTTCAGTCATCATATTTCCTTCTCTCTTCAACCCTAAGGGAGACAAATGAGGATTTTTGAAATTATTATTATTTTATATATTTGTCCTTTCAGCTTCTGCCTACTTCCAGATAGGGAATAGAAAATATTTCTGGAAGGGATGCAAAGACTCTTTCAGCTTTTGGGATATTTCTTGTGTTCCTCCTCTCTCAGTGTGCATCCACTGCACAGTTTCATGTTTTCAAGGATATCTCATTGATGAGTTTTCTGCTAAAAAATACTTCTCAAAACATCTTTCCTTAGTGCCTGCACACCTCATGCAGCAGGGTCTTGTGGGCAGAGCTGGTCAGAACAAGAGAAAATTAAGATTGTCTAACAGTTCCCAATTTTGAGTATAAAACTTTGGCCTGCAGCATTATAGGCTCTACTTCAGCTCTTACCAGATGTGTGGGTTTCCTTTAGCTTGGGCAAAATAGTTCAATTCCCTTCCAGGAGATTTGGGGAAGGGGAAAAACTTTGCTGTACACATTGAGGGGGGGAAAAAAAGAAAAAAAGAAAAGAAAGGCAACAAAAAAAGTCAGAATACTGTGGTGTCCAATGTCTGAAAATCTCCCACCTGTCTACAGCACAGAGCAGAAGCCAAGGCTTGCCAAGGGAGGATACAACTCTGATTCTCCACTCAGGAAACCACTTGTTATTGCAGCCTTTTATAGTTCTGAAATAATGCATTTTGCAATCTTCTCAGAGGAATATTAGCATAGAACATCTGAAATCAGTGGAGATTTTGTCCTTGCTAAACATGCTTGAGCTTTGTGCTTTGTTTTTAATGGAGTTTTGGGATGCTCTGAGTATTAATGGATGTGTAGGTACCCCTAAATTTGATGCATCAGGGGCTCCTTTGCTGAGGAGTTGAGTCCAGTTTTGTTAAAACCCCCAAAGTTTTACCCTTCCAACTTTTGGGTTACATCACATGTAAATTGCTCAGCAGGTTGTATAAAATGAGGCAGCAGAGGCACTTTTTTTTCCCTGGGAATTTCAAGTTTCAGGTTTGCAACGCTGGCACTTTTTGTCAGCCCTTTGGAGCTCCTGCATAAAAGCGATTTACCAGCACTCCCTTTTCTCCTTTCTTTTGTGGCCAGCCCTTCCCAGCAGCTCATTCAGCCCAGATCTGAGCTCTGGGCTGCCCAGCTGGTGTTTTCACAGGTGTGTTGGGCTGGAGTGCAGAGTCCAGGGGAACAAACCACACCAAAGGGGCAGAGATAACATTGCATTGTTTTCCTTCTACATTCCTCACCCTTCCCATTCTGCACAAGAAATGTTGTCCCTACCTGTCTTGCCTCTGCATGTCTCCTGCCAATGATTTTCTTTATGGCTTAATCCTGCTCTGGAGGTTTGACAAATGAAAAGAGACACCTAAAAAGAAAAAAAAAAATTAGAAATTCAGTGCAACCCTGTTTTCTCTGTGCTTTAAAGTGAGAGAGCTCCAGACAGTGGCCTGGGGATTTTCTGGGGCTCTTCTGGTGTTTTGTTGACCAGAAGGAGGGAGCCTGTCCCTCTTTCAGCCCAGAATTTGCATGGTTGCCACCTGCAATGAGGAGTTTCCTTACTCTGGGAAGGTTGGGAATCTGCCTCCCATCTCAGCTCTGCACAAACCAGCAGAGAGCTCCAGAAGCAGCACAGATATCCTGCCTGGCTTTGCATTTCTTGGCTGCATGTAGTTCCAGTGAAACCCTCAATGCTATTTGAGCACTGGGTGGGTTGAGATTTTTTTTCCTTTTATTTTTTTGGTGCATAGTTTAATTACAGTGGGGCTGTGCACTGACTCTCCATTAATAATACAGTAAATTTCAGCAGCAGATTAAATTTCTCTAAAGTAGTAAATTGCAGGGGAAAGTGGAGGAAAGTCATGGTTGAGGAAAATAAGTACATTATAGGTCCTTTATTAGATAGAAGCCCATGGCATCAGGCAGACGGGTTCTTACAAACACACACATATGAGAAAAACAGGGGCTGCATCAATCAGCTTATCAAAATCACTTAAAAGAAATGGGCTTCTGCCGAATGTGTGGAGTGCAATAAAACATCAGTGTAACGCTGGACGTATATTAACTGGCACAGAGAGATTATGGCATGTCCATTACTGAGCTTCCTCTTCCTGCTGGCTGCAGAGAGGGCCAGATTCCTCCATAATGTGCTCCTCAACCTCCGCCTCCCCTCCCAAATTTATTTTATTACCCTTGTTATGGGCAGGCACACGATAAAATGACATTAGAGGCAGAGCAGCCACATCAGAGATGCTGACTCTGCCCCGAACATCAAATGTACTTCATAAGGGCTATGTAAATACTTTGTTAATCTGGTACCATCTGAGAGCACAGGAGAAATTAAAATGAGTGAAAGCCCTTCTCAAACCCTTCTTATCTCCTGCTGGTCCCCTCCCAGCACCCCTGGGCTCTCCAGGGCCATCCTGCCCTGCTCTGGGGTTTAGGGAGCCTTGGGTTGGCCAGCAGCTGGAACCTGGGCAAGGTTTAGTGGAGATGATGGCAAGCCCTAGAGCATGGGCAGGTTTTTGTGGGAGCCACGGGGCCCCAGTGCATTAAAACTTGAGTTAATGTTAATATTCAGTGTGATGTGTGTGCACAGAGCTGGGAGGGGCAGCAGCTCAGGCTCTGAGCCCTCTCTCATCAAACTCATTTTACACAGAGGTGCCAGTGCTTCATGGATGGATAAACCAGATTATAAAACACCACTTAGGCATTTATGCAGGTATTGAAAGGGAGAGCTGCTACTACAGCCAAATGGGCTGTGCCAGCAGGGACATGGGGACACGGCTTGGGACAGGCAGGAATATGTGTGCTGGACAGATGAGATACCAGAGGGGATGTGTGTGTGTATACATATACATAGATATATATATATGGCACCAAAAAAACATTTTAAACCCACTTTTTGGCCCCAAAAACTGCACTTAAAACCAAACAAGAGATGAAGGAATTTTTCAACCCAAATCATAAGAGACCCTGGGGGGGGACACAGGATTATGGACACTTATAACTAATGCAAAATAAACAAGGCAAAATTATATGTAATTACTCCTAAAGTCGTTTGCTTGTTTCAGTAATTGACCTGTGCATTCTTTAATCTTTAATGCTCCTTTAAAATTCAGCCTCAGGGACTCATAACATTTATTGACGTTTGTCATGGTTAAGGCTCTGGAGGAACTGGGCTTTATTAGAAGTCTTCAAAGAAATATCAATTTAGGGATAAGCAGCATTAATATTTTGTACACAACATCATCTGCTTAGAAAGCTTTACTAGATTTCTTTATGTCTCAGGAAAAGATGGCCAAAAAG
Source organism: Parus major (assembly GCF_001522545.3). Classification (NCBI taxonomy): domain Eukaryota; kingdom Metazoa; phylum Chordata; class Aves; order Passeriformes; family Paridae; genus Parus; species Parus major. The sequence goes on along the minus strand of NC_031786.1, from coordinate 7,906,469 downwards.
GGCAGTGCTGGCAGTGGTTTAATGTAGAAACTGCTGCTGCTACTTTAGTGGATTTGATTAATAAAAATATTTTATTATCTGTATTTTAATAAAATTTAAAAGGTTGATGCAGGAGACACTGAGGTGTCAGTTCATGGTGGCAAGAGAGTTTTGTCCCACACAGGGTGAAGAGAGGAGCACCAGGAGTGCAGCTGGGGGAGGGATTCTCTCTGACACAAACTCTCTGTGTGACCTCGCCAAGGGTCACTTGCATTTTCCTTCTGCAGCAGCCGTGGCCTCCTCTCCCTGTCATGGGGGGTGAAGTCCATAAAACAGCTTCAGATGTTATGGATCCCCCAGCATGGAGGCTCTGCACATTTCTGGGTGTCCACAGGGCTGGTGGGAAGATTTTGTTGTTGGTTCCCACTCAAATTTTGTCGAATATGGTGCAAAAAAAAACCCCAAGCCAAACTGGGGAGCACCAGCAGTGAGCAGCCTGGCTGAAGCCTGTTCCTTTTTTTTGGAAAGAGTGAAAATCCTTGAATATTTCTCATATTTTAGTATTTCTCATATGGGGGGATACTGCAAATATCTCAGGAAGTTTGTGCCATTGCTCCTTTCACAGGTTCTTCCCCAGGCACTGCAGGCCTGCTTTGTCAGGCAATGCCTTAGGAGCAGCAGAGATCCCCAGAATGGCTTGTGCTGGATGGACCTTTAGGATTATCTCTAATAATGGGCAGGGACACCTTCCACTATCCCAGGGTGCTCCAAACCCCATCCAGCCTGGCCTGGACACCTCCAGGGATGGGGCAGCCACAGCTTCTCTGTGCCAGGGCCTCCCCACCCTCACAGGGAAGAATTTCCTCTCAATATCCCATCTAACCCCGCTCTCTGTCAGTTTGAAGCCATTCCCCATGATGAGATTGTTCTGTTCTTAAGCAGCAGGTGACATTTGTGTTTCCCTGAGCGGACAAGGGGGATATGGGATCCTCTCCAAGCAGCCCCTGGAGCTTGGATCAGACCTGGACTGGACACTGGAGCAGACCCTGCCTCCTGCCCAGGGTGCTCCTCAAAGGCTGCATTCAGAGCTGGGGGTGCACCAGTGCCCCACCTTCCCCAGGCTGCCTCACTGGGCAAAGGCTCTTACTAAAAATGGTTATTTTGCTGTTGGGTTGAGTTTCCTCCAGATTTGGCACAAAGAACCAATTTTCTCTTTCCTTCCTGGGCTCAGTGAGGCCACCCACAATCATTTGAGCTTCTTGTTGATTTTCCTTCTCTCCCTCTGTCCTTGGATTCCTTCTCTGTTAAACCAGTGAAATGATTGTGGTCCCAACTGGAAACCCCTCTGACACTGAAAATGGGACTCAGAAAAGGCCGTTTCTGAGGAATTTGTCCCGTTTTGCTTTGAAGCAAAAAGAATCCAAGTGTTTTGTTAAATAAATGAGAGCTTTAACAACTGGTATATCTATGGTGCTGTTGGAGTAAGGGACTTGTGTTTAGATAGGGGCCAGATTGGGAACCCATGTGACTGAGTAGTCATTTTCAGAAATATTTGGGTTGCCGCCAGCAAGGCTCCTGGTGGGTGTAAGGTTTGGGGACATCAGCAGCATTCTTAGGGAGCTTAAATTCAGTCTCTCTTTAGCTGTCTCCGCCTCTCCACCTGGTGTGACAGCAGAGAAGCTGCCATCAGGTGATGTTTTTGAAGCGAGGTATTCTTTTTGTCTCTAGGGGAGACAGCTTCTCCCGCCCGCGCCTCGTGCCGGTGCTGCGCCAGAACAAGGCTTCCAGCAGAGTGGCAGAGTTGAGCTGCCTCTCGCATTAAACACCAGAGATTTCATTAAATGGCAGAGGAGGGAGCTTGTGTAGAGGGGAGGCTCACCCCAGAGACATTACAGATTGTCTCATGCTATTTAAGTGGGCTAAAATTAGAGGGAAAGAATCTGCGGCTAATTGGACTTGTGCATTAATCATAGTCTGCTGCTGGAGTACTTCACCCATTAGAATGTGTTAATTTGGTAATTACAAGGTGAGGGGGAGGTCTCTCTTTGTAATCCAAAGCCCTTCTTCATGCTTACTGCATATATCAGAAACAGGTAGAGGGAGAGGTTGGAGGCAGCATTACGGTGTGGGGGTCCCTATTACCACCTCCCACCCCACCTGTGAACACACACAGGCTCCCCAGCTCCAGACACCTATAATTAAACTGGGTTAGATATTGGGAGCAGAAGGTCCTTCATTCCAGTTAACAGGTAATTAATTGTATCTCAGTTTCCACTGTAATTCCCCCCCTCCCTTGTTATAAGAAATAATGTGAATGTTCAGTGGCCTCCCGTGTTTAGGAGGGAGGAGCTTCTCCTTGCTCCTGTTTTTCTAAGGTTCTTCTGGAGGGTTTGGGGAGCTCAAGGTGGGCCTGGAAGAGCTGTCCCTGTCCCTGTCCCCATTGCAGAAGGTGTAGATTTGCAGGCATGATCCTGCAGCTGAGATGAAATGGGTTGTTTCATTTCATATATCCCACAGATATCAGGAAGATTTTATGGTGAGGGTGGTAAAGCCCTTGTCCAGAGAAGCTGTAGCTTCCCCATCCCTGGAAATATTCAAGGTCAGGTTGGATGGGCTCTGAGCAGCCTGGTCTCATGGAAGGTGTCCCTGCCCATGGCAGGGGGAAGGACTCAGGTGACCTTTAAAAATCCCTTCCAACCCAAACCACTCAGTATTCTGTGACTCCAAGCTGTCATGGATTTACTTTGCTCTTAAGGGCTGCCTTGCCTCCCTCCTGGCAGGTTTTGCTACGTTCAGAGGTGCTTCATGAATCAGGGCAGATGGGAAAATAGAGAAGAGAATTAACAAGACAGGGAACAGGCAGAAAACTCAGGCAGGGAAATGTAAGAGACTAAACACTGAGACAGCTAGTGCAAAATATGGATTTTCTGAGGGATGTAAAACACTAATGAGTAAAAACACTGAGATGTATGTGCTCTAATGAGAAGCAAATCAGACTGGAGCTTGCAAAGCAACGCTGCCTCCAGTGCCTTTATTCTGGCAGGAGGCTCCTCTCGCAGCTCTGTCCTCAGAGATGCTCAGAGAGGAGAAACCCCTTCATGTGAGATCCCATTTCTCCCCCTCCCTGTCTATTTGCTGCTTTACCTGTGGAGGAAACAGCCTTTGGGGTGGTTTCCACTGCAGCTGGAACCTGGGCAGGGCAATGTTTGCTGGAAGGGCCCTGCACAAACCCTGCTGTGGTTGCCAGCCCGTTTCCCAGCCTATTTCCTCACTCCGTAATCTCCGCAAAGGTCGCGGCCGCTGGCGAGGAGCGACTTCAGCTGTGATGTATTTGTGGGCTGCAGGCAGCGCTCACAAACACTGACCTGAAGGAGTGACCTCCACAAACCACATCATTTTCCACTTGGGCACCTCCAGATTGGTTCTTCGGATCTGCAGAACCAGAAGGCCAGTTTTGACTCCAGCACAATAATTTGCTGGCTCATTAGCACTAACTCCTTAAAGGGGCACCTTTAATGTTGCTAAGCCTAAAAATGTGACCTATTTCCCCCTCCTCTGTTACAGCTCCTTGCAAATTCCCCGTTGTTAATCTGTGTGTACTCTCATCCCTCTGCACCTCCTGAAAGTCTTGCGAGCAAAATAAAAAAGCTGCCCTCAAATGGGCCCAAATGCTGTGGCACAGCCAAACTGAAACCTTTCAGAATATATTTCATTTACTAATGAAGGAACTGGTGGGAGAATGACACAAAGGGGAGCTCAGCCTTCTTCTGAGGTCTGTCTGCTCCCTGGTGTCACAATTTGGGACCACTGAAGAACATTTTGCAGTAAAATACCTCATGATAAACCAACAGCAGGTACCAAGGACAGGAAGTGTGTTTGCACAAAAGATTTTAATTTTATTAAACTTGTGGAGCGTTGCAATAAACTATAAGAAAGGCAATTGTGGTCAAAACAGCCCAGTTTTTATTAAAAATTATTTTAATTTTCTGAAACCAACACTGGAAGTTGGAAGAGTGAAAAGGATCCTTTTAGTACCATAAACTGTGCATGTGGGCTATAGACTGTACCCATTGGAATAAAGTGATTACCACCCTCATTAAGTGGATAAAGACCATTCACTGCCTTCTATTTCGGGGATGACTAATGTGAAACCGCGTTCAACGCAGCGGATGCTAAAGGGATAATTTTGTTGGAACAGATCTATAATGCACAGTGACTAGGTGTGAAAGGCACTTCTTCTGTGCAAGGCACTTTGCACATCCAGGCTGAGCTTCTGGACTTCATTAGCAGCACCCGAGGAGCTGCTGCTCGCCAGGCCTTCAGTTCACGTCTGATAATCGAGTGCTTTTAACTACAAGAGCACGGAATCATCTGTGTTGGAAAAGACCTTTAAGACCGTGAGTCAAACCGCTGACCCAGCACTGCCAATAAACCACGTCCCTAAGAGCCACATTTGTGTGGTTTTTAAATCATGGTGGCTCCAGCTCTTCCCCTGGCAGCCTCTTCTGGTGCTCGACGGTGCTTTGGTGAAGAAATCTTTCCTGGTGTCCAACCTAAAACTTCCCCCAGTGCTACTTGAGATTATTTCCCCTTGTCCTGGTACCCAGGAGAAGAGCCTGGCCCCCACCTGGCCACAGCCTCCTGTCAGGTGGTTGTAGAGAGCAATTAATTCTCTCCTCAGCCTCCTTTTCTCCCCTGAGGTTCCTCCTGTTAACATCCAATACTCCACCTTAGTCTGGCTGAAGCTTTGACTTGGTATCTCACCAGAAGCGAAGCTATTTCCAGATATAATTCCATTCATTTCCTCAGTGAAAAAGCTGCTTTTTTTTTTTTTTAATGGAGCTCCTCGGGATTATTCAATTCTGAGAAATTTATTTCAAAAATGAAAATGAAATTTTGGAATTCTGAATATTCCATTTGTCTTCCTTATGCTTTTATTATCCGTCTCCCATGTCTCTGTGTTTTATTTCATGACATCCAGCTGGCAGATGCCTGTTACAAAAGGTATAATTCTTTGCAGAAGACAAAAAGTTGTTTTGATCAGTATTTAGTAGATGCCATTACTTAAAAAAACAGCAGCGTTTTGCCTACTACTCACCTACTATTTTGGTAGGTTCACTCTAATCACAACAGACAAACTAATGCATAATTATCATAAATAAGAGATCTAATGCGTTCCATTGACATTTTGGGCTGTTCTTGAACAGAAGGCTTTACCAAATGCCATCTTTTCATGGGAAAATAATTCAGTAATAATTTTCAGTGACTGTTTTCCTTACAAGAACTCCTCCCTGTTTGTTCCTCCCATAAGCCTGGAGGCAGCGTGGGATACAGGTGAGCTTGTGGGGTCCTGCAGAGCTGATCTGCAGACCCTGTGTCTCTCTGGTGGTTGCTGAGAGCTCTTTGTTCTCTGGCTTGCAGAGCTGTTGGCACACCAGAACAGTTTATTTCAGTGAAAGCCTGCTCCATCCCAAAGCTGAGGTTACACTGAGGGTCAGGCCCAGCGGTGTGGGGCTGAGCTCTGGGCTTTTCTTAGAGCAGCTCCTGAGCCCAGCCCAGCTGCTCAGAGCTTCAGGTGGCCACTGAGAGCTTCAGGTGGCCACTGAGAGCTTCAGGTGGCCACTGAGAGCTGTAAGTGACCACTGAGAGCTTCAGGGGACCACTCAGAGCTTCAGGTGGCCACTGAGAGCTTCAGGTGGCCACTGAGAGCTTCAGGTGACCACTCAGAACGGCAGGTGACCACTCAGAGCTGCAGGTGACCACTGAGAACTCCAGGTGACCACTGAGAACTCCAGGTGACCACTGAGAGCTGCAGGTGACTGCTCAGAGCTGCAGGGACCACTCAGAGCTCCAGGTGACCACTCAGAACTGCAGGTGACCACTCAGAGCTGCAGGTGACCACTCAGAGCTCCAGGTGGCCACTGAGAGCTTCAGGTAACCACTCAGAGCTCCAGGTGACCACTCAAAGCTCCAGGTGACCACTCAAAACTGCAGTTGACCACTCAGAGCTGCAGGTGACTGCTCAGAGCTGCAGGGACCACTCAGAACTCCAGGTGACCACTCAAAGCTCCAGGTGACCACTCAAAACTGCAGGTGACCACCCAGAGGTGCAGGTGACCGTGTCAGCCCCTCTCACTGGCCTTCCCTTGGGCAAACCCCTCTGCAAGGCACCGTGCCCAGGGGCTCTGCATTTCCCCAGTGCCACATCCAGCCACCTGATCCCTTGTTGGGTGGGTTGTTTGCCATGGGTTTATGGACAATCCATGCACCACAGGGGAGGAAACTCTTGTGTAATGTCCTGGACTTGTTCATACAGTTCTAGTTCCAGGTGAAAGGGGCTGATTTGGCTTTGGCATTCAGTGGAAAGCTCCACTGGGCAGGGATAGAGGAGCTGTGCCCTCACATGAGCTGTGCCAGCCCCATCAGCTGCTGCAGTTTGCTCAGTGCCCAAGCCCAGGGACAGGGACAGCCTGCATGGAAGAGATGGGGTGGCAGCACTTGGATGAAGGAGTTGCTCTCATTGCAGACATTCCTGTGGTGCCTCAGCAGGAGAGACACTGAACGACTCCAGCTCCTCCTGTGTTCCCCTTATTCCAAGACATCAGAGCTGTTTTGGGGACTTTTCCTTCCCCAGCAGGTCCTGATATGGGCACAGGAGAGGCAGAGCAGGGCCAGGCTGCCCTGCAGGGCACTGCCCACCCCTGAGGAGCAGCCCTGGGATTGAGCCTGCCCTGCCTGTGGTCCCAGAGAGGACAATGACTGAGCTGGGGGAGGAAACAAATGACCTTACAAAGCCATGTAGATATATCTGAAGGATATTTGCTGTTTTCATTTAGGTCAAAGATTCAAACAAATGCAAACAAAATTCCTTTTTTCCTGTTGGCATCGACAGCTGTCAGCAGAGACATGTAAAGTGAGTGTTTGTGTTGAGCTTACAGAAATAATAAGATTTTGGTTGCATTGAAAGAACAGTTCACCATGGCACTAAGAAATATTAATGGCTGCTCAAGAAGTGTTTTGTGTGTTTGGGTTTTTTGCTCCAGTTAAGGTTTATTTTTTTAAACTGCCTATTAAAAATGTGTTTGGGCATGTTTTCCACACAGCCACACCGCTGTGTGGATTTAGGGGGGTGTGTGATCCTTGGGGTGAGCTACTCATGTCTTTAGAGAAATGGCATTGAGCACCAGTTGTGTTTTCAGCATTGTGCAAACACAGATGCCATAGAGTGCAAATCTGCAGGAAGCCAAAGCTGGTGTTGCCATGTTCCTAATGTGTCCTGGAAGGTTTTTTTTCTGGGAAAGCCATTGATAATTTACTGGGGGTGCTGGTTTTTAGCCTCTCAGCAGTGGTGGATATTCTCAGAGGGGAACAGAGGGATGTGAAATTGGGCTGGATTTGAAACCTGTGATGATGACTGTGGTCTCTGTTTCCCTGTGGCTCCCATATAAACATCCTCACGTCTTCCAGAGCAGATACTGGACCAGATCTTTGGGAAGGGTGGAGCACAGGCCTGTGCTGGTTTGCCCTACTTGCCTGTTCTCTCCACATTTCTGATACTAAAATGAAGCAGAAAGATTTTATTTGCTCCAGCTGCAGTGGAAGGCGATGCTGGAAATGCACCACCGAGCCCTGATTCTTCCTTCTTTCCCTTAATTGTGTCCTTCGAAAGCAGAGTCCTCTAGTGCTAAAAGAAGATGATGGCAAACTGCCTTGTTAACCTATTTTAAGTAAATCTGTATTGAGTTTCCTGCTGTGCCTAAAAGCTGGAAGTCCCAGTAGAATTTTATATTTTATCCCTGCACTAGCTTTCTCTGGACTTTAATTCCCCACTTCCTTTTTCTTCTACCCCAAAAGAAATGCAAATTTAATTTCACAGGAAATAAGGATGTGCTTGAATAAGACAAGATTTTTTTTTTTTCTTTTTGGCCAATATCTCCCACTGGTTAGGAGCTGATTTTGAGGGATCTAACATTTTGCCTTTCTTAAAACAAATTCTTTGCATACAGCAGCCTCCCACAGACTCCTTTAGCACGGAAAGGCAAAAGAATTTTAGCAGGGAAAATTCTGCATGGAAGAATAGGACAGCACAGGCCACCTGTATGGTATTAGCAGGAGATGAGCGAAAAGATATTGCTGATCTGTATTAATAATTAATTTAATTTTCTATAGCCCTCTTATAAAAGTTCCTCAACAAATTTGAAGAGTGTATAATATATGTATCACTGAATTGTAGCTATTTCTGGAGTACTTCATCTGTTCCACTGCAGACATGGGGATGGTTTTTAATAGTTTAGGTCAGTAAGTCATTATGAAAGCCTCCACTGAAATAATACTCTTGAAATAATAATATTGGATGTGGCCTATATTGTTAAAGAGGCTTTTTTTTTTTCCTTTTCTCCTTCATTATGAGTTCCTGCTTTCTTTCTGTTGTGATAGGACATAAGGGTTGCAGCGATAGCCACTGGACATATGGGGAACTCTGAGAGAATATTGAACTTTTTCTAAAGGGGATTTAACATGAGAATATAAAGAGTGAGATACAGCCATGGTCTGCTAAAAAAAACATCCAGAGAGATCCTCATTGTGGATTTTTTATTACCCATCACAGTGGCCCAGACACTGGCAAAGTTCTTTGGGGGAATAAAAGTGCTTTTTGTTGGTGTCACTTGTAAATTTTACCTGAAAGACCTGAGCTGGCCGCCCTGGAGTGCATCCACGCTGGCCAGTGCCCACCTTGGAAAGATGTTTGCTGAGTTTGGGTCTGGCTCTGCTCAGCCCAGCCCCAGGCTGCAGCCCAGGCCTATCCTTGCCCTTAGGCTCGTGTTTAACTGCTTTGCTAATTCAGGACCAGATTCATCACCACGTGCTGTAAAGATGCTTGTTTATCTTTTTACCCACCTCTCTCTCACCAAAGCTCCAGCCTGGCACATTCCAGGGGATCTGGCAAAGCTCTACCCCAGTGCTGTGGCTGGCAGGAAGGTCTGGCCATGGGATAAAGCTGGGAAATAGGGTCTAAAATACAAGAGCAGCAGCCCAGGGTGATGGGAGTGTGGCTAGGCAACAGTGTGGGGAGAGGAGGAATGATCTCTCTTTGTCAGACAGCAGAGCTGTTAGAGGTTATGAGATTCTTTTATTGCACTAATTTGCAGTGCAATGTGCTGACATTCTCTCCCTGTTGCACAGAGAATATATAAATTATGCCTGCAGGACGATTAACTGTTTGTCCAGGCTAATTGTCAGTATTAAATCTTGCTCAGTCACAGTTTTAAAGCTTAATTTAAACTCTCTATCTTTAAGGAATCTGCACTCCCACTCCCCCTCCCACCACAGGGAAAAAAATAATAAAGATTTAATGGTTTAAGTCAGTTCCCTTTGTAAGAGCTAAAGTTATAATTGGGTGTGTGGATGGTGGAAGCATCTGCACACGATGAGCCTGTGGAGTTTTCCTTTTGCTTTGGCCGATAATGTTCATTTCAAATCCCATTGTCTTTGCTACCCTGTATTAATTTCTGAATTATGTATTATTGTTCTGAGACCCTGGAGCCACAGCTATTCCCCACATCTATTACTGCATAAATCTTTGCTGTGTGCTTAAACCAGCAATGATTCATCCTGAAAGATGGAGAGGAACTCCAGGGCTAGAGAAAAATCTCTGTCCCAGTGAAACGGGCCCAGATGGGATGCTCAGAGCTGGGAGGGCAGGCAGAGCTGGCTGGGAGGGGCTGCAGCAACAGGCAGGAGAGGGATGGAGCCCACCTTGGCGTCAGGAATCCTCACACACTGCGGGCTGTGGGCTGCTGCTGCAGCAGGGACAGGCCTGGCTGTGCAGGCGATGCCCAGGGGAAATTGCTGCTCTCCTGGCAGAGCCTGTGTGAAGGTTCAGCCCTCTGGGTGAGGCTCATCCTCGTGGTGCCACAGGAGATGAAAATCACTGGCCACACTGGCAGGGACTTCATGTTTTCAATGACTTGTGTTTTTACCTGTGGTAATTCTTAATTTAGCTTCCTGTAAAGACAGATGTATGAAGTTGGCCCATCTCCTCATGAAATTTGTAGCAGCAGTGCTGAAGTGTCTGTTTCTCGTCTCTGCTTGTGCCTAGGTTTGATTTTCTGCAGCTCTGTGCCAGCAGCATGGGTTTAGCCGATGTTGCCCTGTGGTTTTTGGGGCTGAGAGCTGGCTGTGAGGGGCTGTCCCTGCCCCCAGCACCCCTGGGCACCCAAACTTCAGCTGCGTGTGGTGCAGCTCCTGCAAATGAAAAGGTGGCATCACACCTGGGTTTTAAATCTACCTGATTGCATTTCCCCAGGGCCTTGGTTCAGCTTCACATGCCCAGGGTCTGCCACGAGCCTGGTACTGACCCCAC
>NC_031786.1:7867266-7895752 GCF_001522545.3 Parus major | reverse complement strand
CACTGGGGGTCATGGAATCACAGAGGGGCTTGGGTTGGATTGGAAGGGACCTTAAACATCAGCTCATTCCACCCCTGCCATGGGCAGGGACACTTTCCACCATCCCAGGCTGCTCCCAGCCCCATCCAGCCTGGCCTTGGGCACTTCCAGAGATCCAGGGGCAGCCACAGCTGCTCTGGGCACCCTGTGTCAGGGCCTCCCCACCCTCACAGGGAAGAATTGCTTCCCAATATCCCATCCAATCCTCTCTGAGTTTGAAACCATTCCTCCTTGTCCTGTCACTCCATCCCTTGTCCCAGTTCCTCTCCAGCTCTCCTCGAGCTCCTTTAGGCACCAAAGTCTCCCTGGATCCTTCTCTTCTCCAGGTGAGCACCCCCAGCTCTCCCAGCCTGGCCAGAGCAGAGGGGCTCCAGCCCTTGGAGCATCTCTGTGGCCTCCTCTGGGCTCTCTCCAGCAGCTCCAGGTCCTGTGCTGGCTGCCCTGGCTTGCAGCAGAACTGAGGATTGAGGCTCCAAAAGGATGTCAGGGAGATTCTATTTCATGTTGTGGTTTCTCTAGGTGCCATTGGAGAGCTTGGGGGCTTCAGGCTTGAGCCCTTCTGGGCTTTCCTTGATCTCTTGAAAGACTTTAACAGGACTTTGCCTTCTGCAGAAGAGCAGGAGAGGAAGTGCTCCCTGTGCTGTTAATCTGTGCTGCAGGATTTGTTCTTGTGCTGGGGGTCAAACTGAGCATGTTCTCACTGGGTGAACGGGGTCAAGCTCTTTTTGACCTGGGGCAGGTGGTAATTGAAAAGCAGGTGGCTGTGGGCAGAAATGAGCCCTGTGACATGCTGATATGAGCAGGCTGGTCCCTCTGTTCCTGGAAAACGACAGTGGTGACAGCCAGGAGGGAGAGTTGAGAGGCTGCTGCCTTGCACAGCTCGTGACCCCAGCTCTGCTCCTCGTGGTGGGGATGAGATGTGGCACTGCCAAGCACAGCATCTCTGCATGGTGGAGGACCAGGTTTGGGTTTGGGATGTCCCTGCAGGTGTCATCCAGGGGATTTCCTGCAGAGCTGGGAAAGCTCAGCAGGTCAGTACCTGCAGGAGAAAGCAGCCACCTGGGAGCTGAGGAGGAAACAGTTCTCACTAATCCTGCTCCTTCTGACATCTACAGAAACAAAAGGGCTCATGCTGTTCTGCTCTATTAGAGCTCCCTTTGCCAGTGACAGCTTTCCTCACTTCTCCTCTGAAATCTGCAAAATTAGGGTGCATGAAAGGCGGGGGGAGGAGGAGAGAGCCAAGTTAGTGTGGAAGAGGAATGCCTGACAGAAGCCCCCAGGTAGGAGAGGAGAATTAGCAGGTGAGAAAGCAAAAGGGCTGATCTGCAGCCAGCTCAGCTGTGGGGAGGCACAGGAGAACCTGAATCCTTGGCCTGTTCTGCAGAGAGAGGGAGGTAGGGGAGGATTTCAGAGCTGTGTGCAGGGCAAGACAGCCAGTCCCTCTGCTCTGCCACTTCCCCAGGAGCTTTGGTGTGAACAGAGAGATGACAGCTCCCTGGGCCAGCGACTGGGTTGCAGGATTTGTCAGTTTGAGTGCCTGGGATTATTATTATCACTATTATTATTATTATTATTATTAATAATAATAATATGTAGTAGTAGTATTATATTATTATTATTATATAATATATTATATAATAATATTATTATAGTATTTTTATTAATAATAGTAGTAGTAAAAATAAAATTAGAATAAAAATAAAAGAAAAATTAAAATAAAAATAAAAATTTGCTTTATTGTGACATAAAGCAGCCAGTCTGGCCCCGTTTGCTACCATGATGCACAATTCCTGCTTCCAGGTCTGGCACCCTGCACACAAGTATGAGCCCATGGGATTATTTTGGGGAAAACACTTCTTGCAACTCCCAAGGGGAGGTGAGCATGTTTTGTGTGTAAATTTAAATGGCCCAACTGTAAATTTTAGCATTTTTATTAAACCAGCAGAATGGGAAGCCCCACAGTGGGAGAGGCTCTGGAGTCACTGTGTAGCACAATTCCATGGCTGCCAAGAGCAGGACCAAGGATCCTTCCAAGGAGCAGATCTTGACAAGAGATTTCTGCCTTATCCCAGCACCCAGCAGCTGGTTTATGCCTTCCAGAAGATCACTCTCATTTCTGGCTCTTATCCCAGTGATCATCAGAGCGAATATTCCCACTCTCCATCAGAAACCTCTCATTCCCTGCTCTGTGGCTCCAGTCTGGTGTCAGGCAGGTTTGACTGCTCACGGGTAAAAGCAGGAGGTGGGGCAGCAGTGATGGCAGGGCTTGGGGTTTGTCTGAAATCCCTGCCTGCCTGCACAGGGCTGTGCAGCAGGAGAGGGTAAATACAGGGGAGGCAATCCCATCAATCCCATGCTCCTGCTGGCTCCTTATTCCAGGCAGCTTTTCCACCGTGTCTCATATTTGTCTTCCCTCCAAAGGGGGAGAGAAGTTAGGGTACAGCTCTAGCTGGAATATATTTGTAAGCAGGAGGTAACAGGAGTCCTTAAAACACTGAAGCAGTGTGCAGGGAGGAAATAAAGATAAATACCTCTCCTAGGAGAAGAACAAAAGAGAGGGGCTGAAATACCTGGGATCACAGCCTGTGCTGGGGGAGAGCACGCAGGGGGAGGGCTGCTGTGCTTAGGCAGGGGAGATGCTGTCTTTAGCATATGCTCTGCATATTTTACTGCCAGAGAAGATGTGGCGATGATTTAATATGCAAAGGTAGATATGGCATTGATATGCATCCACACCACATAACATGTGCATACATATTTCAGAGGTGCTGCAAGGAAGTGCACCGCTGAAGGCGAGCGTTTATCAAATGTGTGAGACCTTCACAGCCTTAGGAGATCCTGCAGGAGGAGAAAAAAATAACGTGGCTTGATTATTATTATTGTTTTAAGTAGGAAATGGTCAGGATGCTGGGGAGCAGGGAGAGCGGCGGGCACTGGAGACGCGCTGAGCGATGCTCTGAGGAGCAGCCGTGCGGGGAAACAAAGGCTGCACAGAGCGAGAGAGGAGCCCCAGAGAGAGACAATCCTTCACCTGAGCTTCCCACCCCTCTGTTTGTGCTGTTATAGATTGTATTGTTGGCTTTTCGCAAATATTGAAATGAAGGTTGTATGTATGGGGTTAGAAAACTTTGTTGTGTTGATATGGTTCCTTCTGTTTCTGTTATTGATGAAATTTAGAAACAGTGGTATAATATACATATGTGTTGAGCTATGGTATAGTATTAAAACAAAAACTATTTTACATTTGTATAAACCAAAGACTGAAAAAGATCATTAGAGACCCCTTCCATTCTTGGATTATCTTGTCCAGATGAGGACAGCAGTGACCAGAGCTCTGGGGGAGGAATTTATTGCATTTCTGTTATCAGGGAATGTGAAACTCAGTGCAGCCAAGAAGATTGATTTATTGGGAAGGGGGCGAGTCAAAAACTAAACAAAGAAACATCCAAAACTTAAGAGGAATGTTTGAATCATGTATGAGAATTTATGAATATGCAGTAAGGTTCTGTTTTTAAGGGACAATCCTTTGTTAGCGAGGTGTGCTCTCTTGGCTGAATGCAGAGACACCTGGCCGTATCTGTATACTTTATTTTTATCTCCTAATTGTCTTTCTATTAAACTTTAAAATTCTACATAAAAATATGTGAACCTCGTTTTTCACAGTGTTCCAGCCCCAGGAAATGAGAGGAGCCTGTCTGAGAGCTCTGTGCTTGGGGCGGGTGGGTTTGCCCTGTGGTTTTCTTTTGTTTTGTTTTGTTTCAGACAGGAAAGGGAAGGGTGGGCACACACAGATGTACCCTACACCTCTCACACCTCACACCCTACACCTCTCACCCCTCACCTGGGGCTGCCCCTCTTGGCTGTACTTGCTCCTCCTTGGGGACAGCAGGCACCCCCAGCCCTCAGAGGCTGCACCGAGCTGAACCCAGGCCAGCAGCTTCCTGCTGTGGGAACAAACTGGGAAACACCTGTGTGGCTTTATTGGGAACCACACAGACTCTCTTGTGTGTTGAACAGGAGAGCAGTTTATTATTCTTGATTTTCTTTTATAGACATGTTAGAGAAAGTCTGAGAGATAAAACTCTCATTGGTCACTAAAGCAACACATCACCAGCATTGGTCAAGTGGAACATCAACCCAAACACCACCTGCAAAGATTGTTGTCCTTCACCAAGGACTGTTTGGATTCTTTCTCAGGCCAGAATGAGAAGCCTGTGACTCAGTTTCACACAGGCTCTGTTCCCTTCTTTTTGCATTTAGCATCCCACAGCTGCCTGTTCAGAGCATTCAGGTGACGCTGGGTGTGCCTGGGGTGCTGCTGCTGTCCCCCCAGCCTGGTCCCTGCCGGCAGGAGCAGGATGCAGGATGCTGTGCGGATGAAAGCACAGACAGTTTGTGTTTGTTTTGCTTACTGACAGCTCTAGATTTTAATGTTTGATCACAGCAGGCAGGGAGGGTCCTGCAGGGATTTCAGGATACTCTGTCCCCGTGCACCGACATGCGATTTCTTTACATTAAACGAGTGTTTGTCGCCTACCTCGCTGAAAAAAAACTAGTTTGGGCTTAATGCAAATTGGGCTCAATGCAAATTTGGCTCTGTACGAGCATTTTTGAACTGGGAGGGATCTGCCTTGCTCTGCTGTGTCCCAAAGACTCTGTCCACCAGTGCTACAGAGGCACCAGAGCTCCAGTGCCAGCGCAGAGGTGCAGGGGTGACACTGCCAGGGCTGCCTGCCAGCCCAGTTTTGGGAGTTCAATTTAGCACTGGTGTAGCACTCATTTCTCTGGTGTGGGAGCCCAGGTTTGTCCCTGGTGATGTCCTTTGACAGCAGGAGAAGGAGATGAGCTGGTTGAGTCCTTTGCTGGGGCCACCTGAGGCTGGAAGCCATGCCAAGGTGGCTGCCCTCATTCCCAGCCCCTTGGGAGGAGCTGCCCACGCTCCATGGGATGCAGCACAAACCAGCTCTATTGCCCTGCAGGGAGTTCAGGCTCCTGCCTCTTCCTTGCACCTTCAGATGGCAGGAGAGGAGCTGGATTTGGTGGCAGTGCTCAGGGACAGCAGGGGCCATGGCTGGGTGGCCCCTGGGGAGGAGGACAGAGCCAGCAGCGAGGTGTGCAGAACAGAGAGGGATTCTCCAGCGCTAATGACAGCGGGCAGCACTCCCACCGCCGTGGAGGCCACTGCAACTCCTTAATTATCTGGAATTATAGCGCTGCTCTCGCCCTTTTTATGTTACGGTGGAAGAAATCAGGACATACATTAATTATCTAATCCGTATGTAAAGTGTCACATATAATTTTCCCGGAGCAAAAGGTTCTAGCTTTAAGACCCGCATCGTCTCTTAATAACCATGTGTGAGGGGAGAAAATAATATCCAGATATATGATTATTACAGTGGTCGTTGGCCACTGTTGCTCCTCTCCCTGCTTTTGGGGCAGTGTCTCATACAGAGCCTTACACTTGCAGGGTGACCTTTAAACAGCCCCAGAGTGCAGCCCATGGCCTGGCTGGGCTGCAGGGAATTGAGAGCACAAACCCCATGCTTGTTGTTGTTGTAGAAGTACAGTCTGAATCAGAAATCCTTTTGTTTTTTTTTGTTTTTTTTTTTTTCCTCATCTGCATATGGAAAAGAGGGGAAGACCCCACAGCATCCCTTTGACTAAGACACATGGCAGCTGAAGAAGTCGATTAAGAAAATCAGTATTGCATTTATTAGCCTCCATCTATGATGCATGGTGTTATGCTAATATGCATGAATTAATTACTGTTATTAATTCAATTGAATTAATTTGATATAACTGATGTGCACAGTGAAGATTTGTGGCGAGAGCTGCTTTTAAAAGGTGTCTCAGACAAGATCTGGGCTGGTGGGAATGGGAGGGGGGACAGGCTCTGCAGCAGCCCCAGCACATCTGTTTGCACCACCTGATGCAGCACAGGAGCCAAGAGACCTTTTTGTTCCCCACCTCCTTCCCCTCCCTCTGTGGTCTGCTCATGACTTCATCCCCTGCTGCAGAGATTCCTGCTGAAGACAGGTAAAGACTGAAGCTGATCTTTGGGTAACCTGAAAGGAGAGAAGCAGAAGATGCAATGCCATCTGCAGGAGGGGCAGGAACCCAATGTCCAGCCACAAGAAGCAAAAAGCAGGTGAACAGTGAGAAGGGAAGGAGCAGAGAACAGCAATTCTTCCCCGTGAGGGTGCTGAGGCCTTGGCACGGGTTGTCCAGAGAAGCTGTGGCTGCCCCATCCCTGGAAACATTCAAGCTCATGTTGGAACAACCTGATCTAGTGGAAGGTGTCCCTGCCCATGGCAGGAGGTTGGAACTTGGTGGTTTTCAAGGTCTCGTCCAACCCAAACTTCTCTGTGATTCTATGGATTAGCTCAGAGCAGGGAAGGATCCCCTTTGCCTGGTTTTGGGTCCCTCTGAGGGTTTGCTGAGAATTTTCCCCACCCACTTTGTGTAGGAGGGCAGCAAAAGTCCTCAGCTCCTCCAGAGCACCTGTAGGACATGAGGGTTAAAGTCTGATCACAAATATCAGCACAGGAAACCAGCTCCCAAGTGTGAGGCAGGGAAACATCCCAGGGCCCTGCCTGCTCTCAGAGTGCTGCAACACGTAGTTAGTGAACTGCTGCCAGGCTGTGCAATATTTGCATAAATTATTAGGGGGAAAATTTAGCTCAGCTTGAGAAAGCTGCAGCTCTCCAGCTCTTCCTGAGCTGAAGTGAAACCTGTGGTGTGAATTATTTGTCAGAGATTTGCTCGCCGGTTGTGGTGCAGACTCTGCCTGTGCTCTTGGGGGAAAGGGGCCTCAGTGTGCAATCAGAAAATAAAAGTGATCAGAAAATCAAGCTGCAGAGACTGTTCAGGTTGTAAAACCCAGGCAGTGCTGGCAGGGATGGGACTTGGCATGACAGGGTGAAATGAAGGATGTGCTGGGCCAGGAGGCCCTGTGGCCAGCACAGGGGATGGACCAGAGCTGTGCACGAGGCCTCCCACAGCCCCTGCTCTCCACAGTGGTGCTTTAAGCCATGAAACTAATTAATGAAAGGCAAATTTAAAAAACCTCACTGCATCCTGCACAGCCCCTGAAGCCCAGCACGGCCCCCTCGTGCAGAGCCCTGCATCCTTGAGCTGTGTCATGTCTCTAAAATGACTGTAATTGGTATTCCACGAGACAAACTACAGCACCCACAAAGGCCATCACTCCTCCAGATCATTCAATCATGTTGAAGCCCAAACTTGCAATTGCTCTTAATGGAAAAGCAGAGCCCGGGAGTTTTTCCTTTAGGAAGGGAGAACCTGTAGTTTTCGGTGACCTCTTTTGGGTAGCAGAGTAGCAGCTAATTGCAGCTCTTAGAGTTGACAGATGTCCCTGCCTCATGCAGCAAATCGGTCACATCTCCTGATAAATAGGGGACTTTGTGCTGTTATATATGAGCCCCATGCTTTAGCCACCCTCCTAATTCATTTCTGTTCAGTTTGCCAATAGGTTGGAGATATTTTACTGAAACTTCTCCCCCCTCCCTGCCCGCTGCCCTGTGTGGAAGTGTTTTTCTGCCATTATTTACAGTATCTTGTTCTCTATTTTAGTCACCCATCAGCTGCTGACAGCCTTTATTAGGTCCTTTGCCCATGGCTCAGGAGAGGAGGCAGACTGGTTTCACCCTGAGGATGACAGAGAGCTGCTGTCTCCCTCTTCTCTCTGCCCTTACTGGGATTTCAGGGTCATCCCAGTCCAGGGCAGCATTTTCCTCACTTTCCAGCCCATTCCTGGTCCCACTCCTGCCCACAAAGTGTCCTCTCCTTGTGGTTTGGTGGCTGCTGGTGACCCCTTCCCTGTTGGTGCCTCTGTCACTGGCTGCTCCCCTGCCCTGTGGCTGGATTTGGAGGGATGTGATGTTGTTTCTCCCCAGCATCCCCATTTTCCTCCTCCTCAGCCTGCAGAGAGGCCTGGGGAAGGGAATATGTCCTGTGCTACTCCACAACAGCAGAGCAAAGCATCATAAATTATTTGGGTTGGAAGGGACCTCAGAGATCATCTGATTTCACCCCCTTCCACTGTCCCAGGCTGCTCCAAGCCCTGTCCAACCTGGCCTTGGACATTTCCAGGGATCCAGGGACAGACACAGCTTCTCTGACCCTGTGCCAGGGCCTGCCACCCTCACAGGAGAATTCCTCCCCAATATCCCACTAACCCTGCCCTCTGTCAGTGTGAAACCATCACCCCTTGTCCTGTCACTGCACACCCTTGGCAAAAGGCGCTCTGCAGGAAAACCTCTGTGCTGTGATCTCAGCCCTGGCTCAGTTCCTCTCCTCATTTTACCCAAGGCAGGTGTTTGCCCTGTCCTCCACTCACAGCTTTTCCCTGCCCAGTCCAGCCCTGCTGACCTGGTTGCAGAAGGTGTTTGGCACCACTACCCTTTGCTGGGGTTTGTTGGGGTTTGGTTTTTTTTTCTTTATGAGAAAAAATTTTGAAATGGAAAAAATAAAAAGGGTTTGGGCTGGGGCAGATTGGGATGGGGCAGAGCTCTGCAATTTGCATTAGCAGAATTATCCTCCAGGGATTCTCTCAACCCTCAGAGGGGGCACTGCTGAGATGCTCTTGTCCCACCTGCTCTTAAAAACCTTCAAAGCAGCGAGTCCCACAGTTCTCCCTCCCCAGCAGCTTCTGGGACCTCGTCAGAGCCACCAGACAGAAAGGGCTTTCCTTCATGTGTACGTGTGTGTGCATGTGAAGATGCATTAATTATACATTTATTAAATGTATTTATTATTCATCCTGAGGTATTAAGGTACTTTATGTTTATTAATTATACAGTTAATATATACAGGTGAAAAGGCACTAAGTATATACATATATTTAACATATAGGTGCAAATCTGTACTGTATATATATTTTAATTCCTTCAAGTCCTTCCTGCAAATTAAGCTGATGACTTTGTGATGCCCCTAAGGACATGAGAAACAATTGCCTGCTGCCTTCATTATAGAGCCTGGATTATCCCACCCCCTCTCAGCCTTTTGCAGACCAAGCCCAGCTCATTCAGCCTTTCTCTGCAGGTGGGTCATGTTTGCACAGCTCCTCGCTGTCCACCCCAGGGGTGAGTGGCACCAGGAGTCCCCAGACAGCTGCTCTCTCTTGGTGCCTTCTCCAGGAGGATGATGGGGACAGCAGGGACATCAGCAGCCTGTGCCAAGCCTGGGTGTGACAGGACCCAGACCACCCTGGGCACAGATGAGCAGCCAGAGGCTCTTGGAGCTGCCTGGGTGCTTTTTGTGTGGGTCAGGAACTATGAGCTCAACCAAGCTCAGCCCCTGCCAGAGGCTGGATGCAGAAGAGCAATAATTTTTTTTCCCTTTTTAATTTTTTGAGGTGTTTTGGTCTGTTTGTTGGTTTGCTTATTTGTTGTTGTTTAGCTAGGGTATTTTTGTTGGTTTTTGATTAACTGACTTAGCTGGAGAAAGCACACAGCGTTTAGTCACACCAGCTGCTCCTCCACTCTGAAACATTTCACTCTAGGGGCCAGTTTCTCCCTAATATTCTCCTTCTGGGGGGCTCCAGGAACAGCTTTAACTCCTAAAGATCTCATACCCACAGCACCCAGCTCAGCTCTCTGCACACCCAGGCCCAGCAGGGCCAGGAGGGTCTGTGCTGTGATTTTATCCCCTCCACAATAACTGCAGACCAGCTCCCAAAAGTTCCTTGTGGGGAACCACACCGTGCAGGGGTCCCTGCCCCTTCCTCCTTGCAGAGCAGCAGGCCAAGGTGTAAACGAGCCCCTCGATACCTCCTGGTAATTAGTGGTGGATTTCACAGCTTTTTCCCATAGATTTCTTTCCTATTCCTTTGTTCTTCCGCTGTGAGACACGTAGGAGACTTGTAAGACTCCATCTCTCTCACCTGGACTTGCTCTGCCCTTTCTGGAGGATAGGAGGGATTTGAGAATATTAACTTAATTGGTAAATGGGCTGCTCAGACAGCTGTGACAGAGCCTGCAGCAGCACAAATATCCTTAAATATCCTTATCCTGCATTAAGAAGCCCCCCCAGAAGCTTTCTGGACCCTCTTGTTGGGTTTTGGCACCTCCCCACCACTTCAGGGTCACCCAGCTTTGATCTGGGCCTCAGGGGTACTGCACTGAGGGCTTGAAGAAAAGGTGCTTTAGGGAAAAAATGGGAATAAATGGGAAAAGAAGATGTGGAGGAAGCTGCAAGTTCGAGATGTGTGGGAAAAGTCAGTGGGTGGCACAGGGGATTTGGTGGGGGTGTTGCAGAACTGGCCATCGTGTAGCTGTCAGCATTATCAGCCATCCAAATCCAACAAATAAGTTCCTAAACCTCATCTTATTGCCATTTTGTGCTTAGAAAAATGGAGCTGCAGTGACCTTTTGTAGCCCAGGTCTTGTCAGTTCACCTGAGGCCCTCTGGCTTACAGGGCTGGGTGGTCCCAAAGGTGACAAGGTGAAGATTCCAGTGTTTGGGGAGGGACCTGGAACCTTGAGATGTGATCCTCAGGTGATTATTTTGGTGGCAGTGATCCAGAAAAGTGGGAGTTTTATCCACTGAAGGCTCTTCCTGGAGCTGCAGCAGCCCTGGGATTGCTGGCTGTGGGCGTGGGATGCTGCGGGAGCTCCCACTGGATGCAGAAATAGAGTCTGGCAGGAATCTAAGGCTGTGATGGAGGAAGAAATGCCTCATCTCTGATACCTGGGCCATGGAAAAGCTCGAGTGCATGCAGTGGTATTGACATTTCTTGGTAAGGAGGCAGATTTCCAGCAGGCAGCAAGCTGTGACAAGAAAAGCAGCTAAATTTGTCCGACGGTATTGATGGCTTCCCAGAGAAACTCTGTCACTCCAAAAATGAACCGTCCCCTTCAGTCAAATGTGTCTCTAATGAAAAATATACATCCCCAGACTTTCAGCCTGTGTTATTAGCGTGACCTTTACTCAGCTGTTTCCCTCTCCTTTTGATTTCTGTGAATAAATGTAATTAGGAAGGCGCGTGTTGCTCACACCACCAGGCTTCAGGGGAGATGGTTCTCAATTAGCTCCTTCTGTAATGCAAAATATAAGTGGCAAGTGAAGGCCTGGCTTGGGCTTTAGAATGCCCTTGAGGAGGTGGGATGGGTGGTGCAAGGAGGCACAAGATGGATCTGGGAAGCAGCAGAGCTTTGTGCATGACTGAAGGTGATTTTTCCCAGAAATATTTTTCTTGGAAGTGTTCAAGGCCAGGTTGGACAGGGCTTGGAGCAGCCTGGTCCAATGGAAAGTGTCCCTGCAGGGAGGTTGGAACGAGGTGATCCTGATGTGCCCTTCCCACCAAAACTTTCTGTGATT
This sequence comes from Parus major, assembly GCF_001522545.3. Classification (NCBI taxonomy): domain Eukaryota; kingdom Metazoa; phylum Chordata; class Aves; order Passeriformes; family Paridae; genus Parus; species Parus major. Next base: position 7,884,373 of record NC_031786.1, on the reverse strand, counting down.
CCATGAAATAATTTGTTTTCAACCCTGCACAGAGAGGTTCTCTGGCTTGTGTAAGGTGGAGGGATGGGATTTTTGCATTAGAAACACACAGTTCTGAATTGTCCCAAATGTGCTGTTTGGAACAAACTCACACCTTGCTGTAAAAGCTTTAGCAGCCTGAATATTAATGGCCCAAAGACAGGATGGAGGGAGGGTTTGCAACAGTGTGAGCCTGAATCCTGCTAGGACTGAGTCTGGCTTTAAATTTTAAAAAAATATTAAAAAAACAAAAAGCAATCAACGAACCAGGCTTCAAGGCAGCAACTTTTGCATGTTTGACTTGTCCCAGGATAGCTTCCACAGGCCAGAGGAGCATGTGGGTTTGATAAAGAACTTGCTAAAACAGAATAGGAATTTATGGCACTTGGCAAAGTTTAGGTGACTCTGTGTCCCCCTTGAACAACAAGCACCCGTGGCCCCTTGTAGGTGGAAATTCTTCCTTCAGCTAAGGGCACCTCCTCTCCTCTTGTTTTGGTTCCAGTCTCTCCTAGGATCTCATGTGTCCATAATCCTTCCCTGCCCTTTGCACCTTTTTCTTCCAGGGAACAAATCTTGCAGCTGAATAGGAGGAATCAGCCTTTCCTTTGCAAGCTGCTTTGTTGGAGCTCAGTCACATCCAGCAGTCTTTGAGGTCCTTGGGCATAAACACACCCAAAATATTTTACAGAAGTTTCCTGGAACATGGCAGGAGCTGACTTTTGTGGAAAAGCACTGGCTGCTCTAAGTGTGAGCCTCTGGAAAATCAAAATTTACATGACACGTTGTGGAAAAGCACTGGCTGCTCTAAGTTTCAACCTTTGGAAAACCAAAATTTACATGACACATTTGAAGTCCCTTGGCCATACTCTCCACTGATGGGCACTCAATTATGTGTTCCCTTTATTTTTTTTTGGCTTGGGTTGCTGGGTTCTTGGCTTGGGGATGAAGCTGGCAGGACAAGTCCCCTGGGCATGTGCACTGCTGTCTAATGCTGCTACCTACCTGGGAAAAAACCCAAATATCCTCATCCCAAATCCCAGATGCTTTTCTCTCCCGGGTCTTTGTTCTGTGTCTATACAAATAAGGGCTGTGGTGTGAACGCTGCCTGTTGTGGCAGATAATAAATTCATTCATATTTCTGAAGCACTAAGTAGCGTAGTTGTAATGCTGTGGGCAGGCCTGTGAAAAATGAGTAATTCTGTCTTCAAAGCAGGGTTGATTTGTGTGAAGGCACGAGTTTGCCCATAACAATAAGGAGAAAACAAAATACCGAGGAGCTGCTTGTTAAAGGAGCATCCTCCCCTTGCACACGGCAGGGCCGGGGTCCTGCGTGCCCCTGCACTGAGGGGCTGCTGCACAGCCCACATCAGAAGGTACCCAGCCCCAGGATACCCAAAAATCCGGTTTCTGAAGGCTTGCATTCACACCCCTACATTCCTCTCGCTGCTTGCAACACCTCAGGGTAGAAGTTGTGAATCAAACAGGCGGGTGGTGCTAGATTTTAACATTTGCTGCATTGGCCCGGCCTGCCTGGAGCTTGTTTTCCTGCGGCTCCCGAGCAGGGGGGAATTGCTGGCAGGAGCCAACTTTTCATCTGGGCAGAAGTGAAGTGGCCAAGGATCTCCTCCTCCCCCAGCACTCAGAGCAAGGCTTGGAACTGCAGAGTGTGTCACCATCCCCACAGAGGGACCGGGTTCAACCCAGCGGTGCCATTGATTATTCCTGATAAACACCGGGAACCCGGCGGCTGTGTGGGGATGGCACGGAAGGAAAAGGGGAGAGGGGCAAATCATGGCATGAATTTCTCATCATGAAGTATTTGCTCGGCTTTAATGTGTGTGGACGTGGGGCCTGGGGGGGTTCACACCGACACCGCCGCACAGGCCACGGCTGAGCTGTGTTTTCCAGCCCTTTGGTGTAACCCACGAGGGTGTTTTTCTTGCCTTCCAGATCTAATCACAGCCAGCAATGCAGGTTGAAGCATTTCAAGTGTTTTTTTTTAATCCGGCTGCCCTTTTCCCGTTGTTATCGAGCGCGGGGCCGTGTTGATTTGCATGCCATTTTGCTTTTGATCTCCATGGCAACTGCTACCAAATGGCCTGAGAATAATAGAGGTGCTTTTTGGAGCTGTAAGCAGGCTCTGCGCAGAGCGCTGACACCGGAGGTTTGCACCAAAATAAATAAATAACAAAAAGGAAAATGGAGACGATGGCTGTGGCAAGGAGCCTCGAGAGCGGGGCAGCCTGCTCCCCTCTCCCCATCCCCCTCGGATCCCTGCGTGTGACAGATGTTTTTGACAGCCACTCGAAAGAAATAAATACACGGGGAGAGGGATGTGGGGAGGGATGATCCAGCCCAGGCTTCTGGCATCAGGCTGGCAGAGCATGGAATCATAGTTCAGGTTGGAAAAGCCCCTTAAAATCATTGAGTCCAGCTACTAACCCAGCACTGTCAAGGCCTTCACTAACCCATGTCCCCAAGTGCCACATCACACATCTTTTAAATGCTTCCAGGGATGATCGATGAGGCTGTGACGGTGCCATGCAGCCCCCGAGCCCAGGGACCCCTCTGGAGAGCTCCTCCACAGCCCCCATGGAGTGGGAATGTTCACCCCTTGCCTGGCTCCATCCCCCTGGCTGCTGCTTGGCTGCCCCTTTCCTCTGCAGGCAGCAGGTGAAGTTTGGGACTGCTTTAGTGCTCTCCTGCTATTGGATATTTTCTCCTTTAAGTCATCTTTAAGTTGCAGTTTGCTAGCTCAGGGTCTCACAGGGATGGGAAATGGGGCACTGAGCTGTGCAGCCCTGGGCAAGCCCCTGATTTTCTCTCCTGTGTTGGAGCCTGAGCTCACCATGTGGGTGGGAAGGCTGGGGAAGGCTCAAGGGGGACAGCAGCCTTTGGCTCTGTCACTGTGGGCACCAGGAGCACCAGGCCTGTGCTATCTCCAGCCCCTGCTCAATGTCAGCAAGAATAAAATCATCCTCATCCTCCTGCTCGGGGTTCCCCATATGTTAAAGATGCTGATGGAAGTGCTCTTGCCTGTCTGACTCTTTCCCACCCCTGTTAGCCTTTGGAGGCTGTGCTGCACCATGGCACAGCAGGATTTGTACAATTTCTTCGGGTTCTTGGACACGAGCCAGCATCAACAAACCTCGGGGCAGAAACTCTGTGAGGAGCAGGAAATGAGGGAGCTGTCGGGCTTAGTGGCTGTGTTAGATCACTCTAAAGCATGACTTAAATTCAGGTTTGCAATTTCCTCCCTTACACCTCCTCTGCCATAAGCCCCAGTGCTGCCTCAGCCTCTGCAGCTAACCCGGAGCTGGGCTCGGTTGTGATCCTGGGATTGGCCACAGTGTCCAGGGTGTTAAAAGACAGAGGGAATGGAGAGCTGATGGAGGGATAAAGAGAGCTGCAGGGATCAGCATGACAAGACTTCGAGATTTTTTTCCTCAAAACCTGCCTCCTCTTTTTGCTGCTTTCAAGCAGCAGAGCAGCGTTCGCTGCTGCCGGGAGCCGCAGTGAGCGGGGCTGCCGGGAGGAGAGGAGGATGCTGGAGGAGAAACAGCCCCTGGAGCATCTTCCAGCCTCTCCAGCATGCTGCTTGGATCTGGCAGAAGATGAGAGAGGTCCCTTTCCTTCAAAGGCAGAGGAACTCCCGGCCAGGTGCCAGTCACGGTGCCCAGCATCCCTGTGACAGGGGTGGCCCCGGAGCTGCTGCGCCAGCGAGTGCCTCCCGCTCCTCCCTCCTCAATTAACACAGCAACCACAACTTTGTTATCCTAGGCATGAAATAAGGCTAATGAATCATGTCGCACTTTGAAGCCACGTTTAGATGTGGAATTTGACACGAGCTTTTACATCTATGTCACTCTGCCCCCTCGGCTCCCCCCCAAGCCGGGCAGGCCAGCTCACTGTTTACCTGTCAGTCAGCGGAGGAATTTGCATGTTAGTTAAGCTGTTAGCATGAGTAATTACCGAGCGGGTCAGGGACTCCTCCCAGCAAGCCGCTCTGAAATGCTGCGCCTTGCCAGCGACATCTCTATCGCTGGCGGCCGGCGGCGGCTGCAGGAGATGAATGCGAGCGATGACTCAGGGCTAATTGCACACTTCCACTATCGCTCTGCAGCCTTAATTAGCGAGCACAGCCGCGCTCCGAGCGGGGGACAGGCTGAACGAGCCGGCTTGGGACAGGTGAACGAGCCGGCTTGGGACAGGTGAACGAGCCGGCTTGGGACAGGTGAACGAGAGTGCTTTGGGACAGGTGAACGAGCCGGCTTTGGGACAGGTGAACGAGCCGGCTTGGGACAGGCTGCAGGGGAGCTGCAGCACCAGGATCTGGTGGAGATGGACATGGTCAGGCTGGAAGGAGAGGCAGCAGCTCGGCTTTGGGGCTCGGTGTTCCACCGGCAAAGAGAAATGAAGGAGCTCTTGGTCACCCTCTCACATAGGAAGGGCCATTCCTGCCTGACCAGACCTCACGGTGTCTGCAGAGCTTCAGTCCTGAGCCCAGAGGCTTATTTCCTGAATTCTTCTTGGGATTTACCCTCCCCTAAGCTCTCTGGACACCTTTAGTGTGCTCCTCTGCTCCACACCTCTGTGAGAAAAGGGGGTGATGGTCGCAGAGGGACTGAGTGACCCACAGCCAGGGAAGAGGGACATCAGAGGGGAGAGGGACATCAGAGGGGAGGTGGACATCATAGGAGAGAAGGACATCAGAGGGGAGAAGGACATCAGAGGGGAGAGGGATATCAGAAGGGAGATGGACATCAGAGGGAGGTTGGTGGACATCAGAGGGAGGTGGACATCAGAGGGAGGTAGGTGGACATCAGAGGGAGGTAGGTGGACATCAGAGGGAGGTAGGTGGACATCACAGCACCTCAGGAGGGTGACCCTGTGTCAGTCATGCTGTAGCTGCTGCAGGATTTTGTCTCCAGACCCCCAGGTGCCATCACATTGGTGAGACCCCAGGTTTTGCAGAAGAGTCTGTGACCTGTTCTCAAGCACCCAGGTCCACGTCAGTGTGCACCTGACTGAGAGCTGACTGAAATGCCAGATTTACCAGGATCATCCCTGGACAAAGTCAGCCCCCACCTCCCCAGAGTTCAAAACTCTGGGGAACTTTGCTTCCTGATGCTCCTGCTGCAATGTGCAGAGACATCTCAGCAACAGAATAAATCCTGGGATCAAAAGGACTGATAAAAACTAACTGGGGAGGAAACTGCCCTGGGGACTGTGATGGGAGAACAGCAGGGGAGGGGAAATTTCCCGTGGAAGCAGGAGATTTTCTGTATGTCCACACTATCATTGAGCCACAGGTAACCCAGGTGTGGGAGCCAGGTCCTGCAGCTGCACGTGGAGCTCAGAACAGGCCACAGGAGCTTTGCACAAACACCTGCAAGGAATCTTGGAGAAACTTTTGTTTCCTTAATTTCAAGTTTGCATTGTTTTGGTACAGTCAAAAATTAAATTTAAAAATGTTTTTGGGTTGTTTTTTTAAAATGTGCAAAAATTCTGTGAAACAAAGCATTAGTTTAGAAAATCGTGACATTTTATGGTGGTTAACTTCACACAGAGCCATTGAATTGTTTTATATATATATATATATATATATATATTTATGTCATGAAAGTACATTGAACAACCTGACTTTTCACAATATGACCTAAACCTAGATATTTTATTAATGTTTTTAATTGTTTACTCGATTATGGGATAAAGATAATTAGTGCTCTTTGAAATATCTACATGTCTAGGTCAGATTTGCTCAGTTGTGTGACAGTGAGTTTGGTGAGTGCTTTCATTCTCCTGATTTTCGTGGTGTTTTCTTTCAATTATGACTTTTGATTACATCACAAATGGTAATCTCAAAGAATTAAATCATGTATTTCAGTCAGGGCTGAGTAACAGATAATCTGGCTGATGTAAAAAGCAAAACTACTACGGGGTTTTAAACCTTACATTGTAATGTCACTAAAACCACTTGCTGCCACTACTTAAATGCTAAGCAGGAATGTAAAATTGTAATAGAAAAATGGTAAAACAAAATTTAAAAAAACCTCTCACCTTAGCTTTTGAATGTTTTGGAAATTTTGTTAAACTCAGGGCTGTTTCAGAGGGAAGATTTTGTAGGATTTTTTCAAATATTAAATGGGTTCCAATTACACTTTTTTCTCCAAACATCAGCACTCGGTGAAGAACACAAATCCTGTGTTTTGATTGTCTCTGGTGCTGACTGCACTTACCAGAAACCCACTGAACAAAGTCCATCCCTTTTACAATTCACAAAAGCTACAGAATAAATCTTTTCTAAGGTAATGTTTGTTCTGAGAATAAATCGCGGTTGTTTGGAATGCTTAAACTTTCAAAAGGACCTGCTCTAAAAGCCCAATTTTTAAACAATTGGATCGTGAGTGTAATATGAATGTAGTTAAGATGATAAATGCAGCTAATTTTCTCCCTCTATTAGCCCCTTTCACATGCTACTTACAAATGCCACTCAAACCCGGCAATCCTTTCATTTTATTATGCGGTGACGAGGCGATTGGATTAAAAATACATGATGGCATTTTCTAACTTGGATTTATAAGTGCCACCGCCTCATCTAATACTGGGCTGACATTTGCTGGGCGCAGGGGGAAGTGTGGTTTGTTGGTGCAGGCTGGGGAGAGCTGCCATCCCCTCCCTGGGGAGCCAGCAGGGATGGGACCAGACCTCTCTGATCGTGGTTGTTGGGGCAGTTAAAGCCTCTGCTGAGGGATGTGGGGTGTGCAGGTGGTGCTTGGCGGGGTGATTGAGGTGAGTCCTTCACTCTGGAGATCAGCCTGATATTGCAAGAGGTTTCATTCCTTGAGTTTCCATCTGAATAAGAGTTCTCAGGCTTTTCTCAGAGCAGCAGCTCCTCTCTGCTCCTTCACCCTCCAAGGACATCTCTCCTTGCCGCTCCTTCCACCTGGAGATGTTTTCCTGTTGGCTCTGGGGCATGCAGAGGTGTTGTGTGGGGTTAAGTGTCTGGCCTGGCCGCTGTCACAGCCCTCCCAAAAACTCCAGCCTCCATCCATCTCTCCTTCTCCAGCCTGAGGCTTTGTTTCTCCAAGGTCTGTCCTGGTGTAGCATCATCCAGATGCTGGGTTGCTGACAGACAAACCCCCAGCTGTGGGGGCATCTCTGGTGTGTTCAGCCACTTCATCATCATCACCATCATCATCATCATCATCACCATCATCATCATCACCATCATCATCATCATCATCATCATCATCATCATCATCATCATCATCGTCATCATCAGATTATGATTATTATTATTGTTATTATTATTATTTCCAAGCAAGTGGGGCACTTGCTATTCTGGGTTCATCCAATTACAGCCAGGTCTGTGGCTCAGGTCCCAAAGGTGAGGTGCCTGCTGTCCAAGCCATCAGCTCTCCAGATCAGCCATTGTTCCTTTAAATGAAAGGGACACTAAAGTCCAATTATTGCAATAGAATGGGCTGCTTCTTTAAACTGAAGAATTTGACTCAGCTCAAGGGATATTTGTGATTGCCTCTGGCTTCCCTGGAGCTAAAAAATTATATGCTTTCCCTCTTCACTAAATTAAAACATAGTTGGATTGGTAGTGGGACTGAAGGAAGTCCCTGTCTGAAACCCCAAGTGTCAGCCTGCTTTGCAAACTCTGAGCTAGTAATTGGTTTGGAAATACTGAGTGAATAGGTAAAGAGGCTTCGGAATGATTTGTGCTGGATAATACAGAGTGCCTGGAACAGCAGGGTTTGCCTTTCCTGGGAGATTTTGCAAACGTTGAGTTGTTAATTTCAGGTTTGGATTCGTAAACACAATTAACATTTGTACTCTGTAAACAGTAGATGTACTTCTGTTCCAACAGCACCTTATTCTCATTTTAGTTCTCAGTAAGCAATTCCTTTGTTTCCCAAATGTCAAACTCAAGGCAGGCCCAGGGCTGCTGCTCTCTGCACTCAGAGCCTCTAAAATGTGTCCTGGCATCTGAGCTGGGACTGGGCAAGGCTTGAAGAGAGCGGCTGTCTCAGCTGAGAGGAGCTGAGGCTCAGGGTGATCCCAGGGGAGCCCAGGGGACCCTGCATCATCTGCAGGGAGCTGCTGCTCAGATCCCAGCTGGCCTCTGGCAGGAGCTGACAGTGAGCACCCTTGGTCCTACAGAGCTGCTGAGACGTCCCCATGTGCAGGCTGGTGTGGTCCCCTGAGCGACTTCTGCTGCTGAAAACAAACAAGAACCTTCATGTCTGATTCTCTGCTCGCTGGTGCAGCCTGAGCACCGCCTTCCTGGTGTCACCTGCCAGCTGGCAGACAAGACACCTGGAAAAGGGACAAGTCCTCTGTCCTTCTGCTCAGATGTGTGTGAAGCCATGGCCAAAACAAAAGCTGCTCTCCATGGGTGGTGTTGGTGGTGCTTTGTCTTCCTGGGGGTGACTGTCTGACTTAAATATTGCCTGGAAAATCATGAACTTCTGCCTGAACCAAAGTCACGGGGCCTGCATTTTGAGAATGAGGTTCAGGACCTCCAAGTTGGCTCCAAGAGCCAGATGATGGAAAAGAAGGCTTAGGAGCTGTTTTAGATGCCTTCAGAAAGGTGAAAGAAAGCTCTGAATCGTGGTCTGCAAGATGTTGCACAGGAATATTTCTGTGTGGAGTCTGAGACTCTTGTTCAGAGGGTTAAATGGCACCGTTCATCTTGGCTGAGCTCACTCTGGAGAGGACCTGCCCTGCTTCATCCCAGCTTTGCACTCCAGCCCACCATGGCCTAGCTCATCATGAGACAACTGGGGATGGAAGAGTTGGGTTAACTCCCCTCCCAGTGCAGGGACCTCTTCATCCCCCGCTGGGACAGTGCCCACAGGGCAGGAGAGATGCTCCAGACGGATAAAACACAAGCTGGTTTGCAAATCTGCTGGAGAGTGGATGTGAAGAGCAGCAGGAGCCCTGGTGCTCTGTCCTGCAAGCTCAAACACAGCAGCCTCTGGCTCATTATACCATTTACTGAGGTTATAACATAATGGCTATGCAAAATAATGTCTCCTTTTCTCTTCTTTTTTTTTTTTCTTTAGTAAGTGAAAGTAAGTCTTCTAAGCCAAGGTTAACAATATATATTTATGAGTTGTAGCCAGCTGCTTCTATGTTTGCACATGTGTTTGTTAATGAAGAGTAACCTAAGGGTCAGGTTATTATGTAAATAACCATTGTCAAGGGTAAAGGTGAAGAACCCAGTAATGAGTTGTGTCTCTCTGTCTCTCTCACAAGCCACTAATGAATATTGGATATTGCCATTTGCAGGGCTTTTTACCCTCATTTTATCAGGGGGTGAGGGGCAGGGATGGCAAGAGAGGAAAGAGAAAGAAGTAAATTTGTAATTAAGCTGAGACAAGTTCTTTTTTTTCCCCCTCTCTCCAAACCAGCTAAAACGAATTATTTCTTCTGTGGGAATTATACATAACTGCCTTGGCCTGTGTTTGGGCAAGAAACCACCTTCCTTCTGCATCATCCCTTTGGAGCCTCTGCAGCTCTCACTTTAGAGGAAGCCCACAAATCAAGAGTCTGCATCTTTGCAGATAATACTGAGCTGAGGCGAAGGCAGCGAGCCATGGGGCAGAGTTTCCATGAGGAAGGTTAAGAGCAGACCTGCCTGCCCGGGATTACTGCCGGGGTGTGAACAGAAGGTGCAGCCTCATTGCATGTGCTTTTCACAGCGTGCCACTGAGAGGGGAGCCTTTGGCTCACAGACACCAGAGCTGCTGCTGCTGGGCTGGGAGGGCAAACAGGTCTGGATGGATTCTGTGTGCCAGCACAGGGGGCACAACCCGGCTTTCGTTATCCCCCGTGGCCCAACGCCCTCGCCCCAGAAGGCAGCACAAGCCTTGCCCACCAGCTGCGTGTCCCCACCACCCTGCAGGTCCCTGCTTTGAAATAGAGGAAATTAGGAAACCTTGGAGTGAAAGGATTTGGTGTGATGGGACAGAGGTCCCCCCCTGCTCTGCCCCCCGGGGTCACTGCTGCACCCACCCATGCAGGGACACCACTGGCCTTGCCAGAACCATCACACCCACAGCCAGAGTCATCACTCAGATTTCCACAGATTTCCACAGATTTCCACAGATTTCCACACTCAATGCCCAGCTCCCAACAGCTCTGCTCAACTGGGAGAATCCCAATGGGTTCCTCTCATTCCTCCGTGCATCCTTTGGCTCCTTGTGAAACCTGGGATCAGAAATCCCTGGGCCAGGGAAGAATGAGTGTCAGATCTGTGATTCAGGCATGGATAAATGCTCCAGCACCCTTTGTGATGGTCAGCGAGGCAGAACCCCAAGGGGCATCTATAAAAAATAAAATAACAAAAAAAAAATATAACAAAAAAGAATAATAACATGCAATGGTCAATAATCACCTGCTAGGCAATGAGAGCATTTGTTTTCAAACCATGTTTTGTTCATCTTCCCCAAATGTCACAGCCAGGAGTTGGCAGTAATGGGGAGGCTGGGGATGTGGGGGGAGCAGAGGAGCCCCAGGGTGCAGGGGGAGATTCATAAAGGTGCTGGAGGAGGAGGAGGAGGAGGCGGAGGAGGCTGCAATGTGTGCTCAAGCCCCATTTGGTGGTTTGAGTAATGTGGTGTTGCCACTAGGGTGTCTCTGCAAACAAGATATTGCATCTCCGAAGAGTTCATCACACAAATAAAAAGCTAAATAGGAATGATGGGCTGACTAGCTGAGCCTGTGCTTTTTACTTTTATGATTGAGAAATAGTTGTTGAAATTGTCAATAAAAATAAATAAAATTAAGTTTCCCTAGTTAGGTGTGGAAAGGCGAGCCTACCTGTCTTTGCTGACAGGCCTTTTTGTTCTGTGTTGGCTTTTATATATGTGAAAAAAACACCATTGAGAGCTTCCAGGGAGCTGCACTGGGGCGGTTATTGCCATTTTTACATCCTTTATATGGGCTTAAATCCATTTACAGATGTGCTGTAGACAGAGAGACATTTTTTACAAGTAATTGTCATGTATACAAGGGTCCTTATGTGTCACAAAAAGATCTCACTTAAGAGAAATAAATGTGCTTTTCATCTTTTGTTGGCAGGAGCGGTGGTGGTTGGGAAGAGGGTAATTGGTGATCTTTTCCAGTCTGATAACCAGGACAAATAGGGGGGAGCAGAGAGTGGCGGTGCTGTCCCCGTTCTCTCTCGGTGTCAGCAGCAGGGGTGACAAATGCCACCAGCCAGGCAGGGACAGCACAGCCTCGCTGCCCCGGGGTGACCTGGCTCTTCAGCCAAGCTCATCTGTGCAGAGCTCTGCCTCTTTATTGCCCTTCTTTCTAGCTTGGAATTGCCCTTTTGCAATAAGTCCTGTATGGGTTGGGTTTTGATTTATTTTTTATTTTATTTTTTATTTTTGTTTGTTTTGTTTTTTTTGAGAGTTTTGGGGTTTTTATGTTTGTTTGGGGTTTTTGGTTGGTTTCTGCTTTGTTGTTGTTGGGTTTTGTTTGTTTGTTTTGGTTTTTTGGGGAGTTTTGGGGTTTTTATGTTCGTTTGTTTGGGGTTTTTGGTTGGTTGTTTTTTGCTTTGTTGTCATTGGGGTTTGTTTGTTTGTTTTGTTTTTTTGGAGAGTTTTGGGTTTTTATGTTTGTTTGGGGTTTTTGTTTGGTTGTTTTTTGCTTTGTTGTTATTGGGGTTTGTTTGTTTGTTTTGGTTTTTTTGGGGAGTTTGGGGGTTTTTTGTTTGTTTGGGGTTTTTGTTTGGTTGGTTTTTGCTTTGTTGTTGTTGGGTTTTGTTTGTTTGTTTTAGTTTTTTTGGGGAGTTTTGGGTTTTTTTGTTTGTTTGGGGTTTTTGTTTGGTTGTTTTTTGCTTTGTTGTTCTTGGGCTTTGTTTGGTTGGTTTTTTGGGGAGTTTTGGGTTTTTTTGTTTGGGGTTTTTGTTTGGTTGTTTTTTGCTTTGTTGTTGTTGGGGTTTGTTTGTTTGTTGGTTTTGTAGGTTATTGCTGTTGTCAGGGGCTGACATTTAAGAGTCCCCGAGGCAGATGGAGCTTTGACACCATCCTGCATCCCCCGGGCATCCTTGGGAGGCTCAGATCCCTCCTGCAGGGCGCTCCTTGGGAAGCTCCAGGGCAGAGCATCCCCGGTTTTGGGATGCCATTCCAAGGTATTTCTCCAGAGGAAATGTCAGTAAGGCAGTGCAGGAAGCCTGGGGAGCGCTCTGCAGCCACTGGGGCTGGGGCAGGAACAGATGCAGGCAGCCTTCAGTGATGGAGGGTTAAAGCAGGTCACAACTCAGGCCAAATAGCAAAAGGCAGGTCCTTTATTGCATAGATTTACTTATAAATCGTTTTCCAGTCAATAAAAGGCAAAGCAGGAGTGGGGTTGGAGGCCTGAGGTTGAGAAAGGCTTCAAATTACACCGGACCCTTTCTGCAGCACAGCAAGCTTCACTTTCAGCCATTCCCAGTTTCTGTTTAATAGCTGCTTTATGCCAGGAGGAGCCTCATGGACCAGGCGAGGGCTGCGAGGGGCGTGGATGGAGCATGGCCTTGAAATCAGGGACAGGTGAGCAGTAAACCTGGCTTGATAAATAATGGATGAATTGTGCTTGGTTTTGCTGATGATGTAGTGACCTTTTGGGAGGCAAGAAACAAAGAAACAGCAAATGACCAGCAATACTGATGAACAGGCTAAGTGAACTGGACACATCATTAACACCAGCATACCAAAATAATTACATGCAACCAGGAGTCACACGGTCAGCAGAAAGTGAAAGGAGGAAGTGGTTCTGGGTGAATTTGAGTTTTCCATCTCTCAGCAGCGAGGAGAGCTCTGGGGTTCTGGGTTTAGGGTGCTTGGTGCAGTTGGATTTTGGCCTGACTCGCTGCCAGGGGTTTGAGGCGGAGCAGAGATGGGATGTGCAGGAGCCCAAACAGATTTGTTGAGATGATGTGTTGTAGAGGAGCCCTCACTGAGCAGGAATTATCCTGTGCTGGAGGCAGAAATTGTGGGAAAAAGCCCAGAGTGCCACAAGACTGGTTAACACACATCTTAAAGACAGGCACATTAAACTTTATCATCTTCTCTTAGTACAGACAACACGTCAGCCCCAGAGCAGCCACCCCTGCATCTCAGGTGTAGTGATTCTGGTAAAACAGTCAAACCACATTTTGTGAATGACCAGGCTGTATCAAGAGTCTGCTTGCTCTTCCCTGTTGGGAAACATTATTATCAATGGGGATCTGTTGGCAGGAAAGTGGGGAGAGACGCTGCTTTTCACACGCTCATCTGTTTTCACACAAAAACAAGAGCACTCATTATTGGTTATTCATTATTCCCCCATCTAATAAACTTTCTGCCATTCAGGCAGCGGGCAGAAACAGCAACACGCTGCTTTGTGTAGCCCGTCACGCATCCGGAGTAACAGATAATGAATGGGCAAATCAAACAAGCCTCCCAAAAACTCCATCTGAAAATTATTCAGCCCAGTGAATGCTCCTGAATAACAAATACATCTGCAGGAAGGAAGCTGGGTTGCAGTGGACTTGCAAACGGCATCAGGAGCTGGGTTTGTGGGGAGTGATGGAAGCAGCGTGGCTTGGAGCTCTCACTTCAGCTGAAATGATGATAATTTTCACTTTGTTTAGCACCTTCCATCTGAAAGTCTCCAAACACTTTACAAACTCAATTAATTCATTGTGGTGATACCCCTCACCCTGTTAATTTTGGAGGTGCATGCACCCATTAAATGCTGAATATCAGAGTGAATTTCATACATTTTCACCCAGCAAAGCTCTGCTGGGGCTGTGGCAAAAGCTCAGCTCTCCCCATTCCTCACTCCTCGACCACACTTCTTCTCTGACACAAAACTTCATGGGAATCTTCAGATTATATCCAGTACACACCTGGCAGCACTGTGTTAAGCCTACTGAAAGAGTGCAAAATACTCTATTTTAATATTAGCTATAATATTATTAAAATTTTTATTTATGTATTTATGTATTTATTTATTTATTTATTTAGTTAGTTAGTTAGTTAGTTAGTTAGTTAGTTAATTATCTAGCTATCCATTATTTATGCTAATTGTTGATTGGACTTGAGGATCTAAGAGATCTTTTCCAAACCAAATGATTCTATGATTCTAAATGGACAAAACCAGATGGGGAAAATACAGCAGCTTTTAAAAAATAATCTCTTTTGCATTGAAGCAACAAAAAATTCATGGTGGTTTTTTTCATTTTTGTTTTGTTGTTGTTTCTTTTTACTTTTTGATGTTTCCAAACTAAAAATAAGCCAAGGAATGAATACCATCAGTCGAAAAGGAGCAGAAATATTCTGTGGAAAACCCACTTGGATTTCTTTGGATTTTTCTGCATGTTTAGAGCACAACACCAGAATTGGTGTACATTGCTCAGCTCGGCTCTCTGGTCAGAGCAAACCCTCTTTTTCTCACTGTTGCTATTGTACCTAACCCTGCACAAAAACAAGGAGCATTTTCCTGCTGCTGGCCAGGGCTGGGGCTGCTGCTGGGTTGGGACGAGCACGGCTGAACGCCCAGCGCTGGCTGCATTGCAAGAAGAGTTAATCCACTGCCATCTGTCTTTATTATGATCCTATTGTTGGACACCACAGCCTGGAAATCCAGCAATGAAACCCAGTTGTTCCTTGCCATTCATCATGGTTATTGCTGGAGTTGTGTAATGAAGAGGGGAAGTGCTGTTTATTGCTCTCCCCTCTTTAGAAACTATCCTTAGGGGTAGTTATGGATGGTTATTGGAATCAAGCACAGGACTCTGGGAGGTCCCCCCTTCACTGTTTCTGTGTTGAACCACGAGGTTTGATGGGGTTTTATGTCTACTTTTGCTTTGGGGCTGGTCTGCTGCCTCCTTTTGTTCTCAGCACCCTGAAGTTTGGCATTCCTGGCATGGAGGTGAACTGGAGGGAAGGAGGACAATTAATATGGTAAAAATGCAGGAGGTGAGTGCCCTCCGGGGCAGGGACAGCTCTGCCAGGCATAAAAGCAGCAAGTGTGCACTGCAGCCAGGGTTTAGGTATTGTCCTGCTCAGGAATGGAGCCCTTTGAGCCTTTGAAAATCACTGATCATAAGGGCAGGTGCTTTAGGTTACAGCTCCTCTCTCCAGCGGTTTCTGGAGGCTGAAAATCAGACAAGACTCCAGCAGTGCAGGTGAGGGATGGAGGGGACAAGGGAACGGTGCAGGAGGTGAAAGAGCCAAACATAATTCTCCCAGGGCAGTGCAATGCTCCTCACTGGGGATTACAAGGATAAAAATGAGAATGCATTCAAACAGATCTATAATGAAGATCCTTCAGTAAGTCATTATGCCTGCACTGCAGCAAACAGATTTTGGAGATTTTGGGGTGAGGCACATTCCCTCTGGGTGTTATGAGGCAGTTTCTGGACTGCAGGACAGTTGATTCCACAAAAATAATGTATTAAAGGACCTGAAAGTTCTTCCATGCAGAACTCAAATTGCTTGATGATTAGCTCTTCTGTTTTGATAATTTATACTGGTTCTTGCAATTACTCTGGGAAACAAAGAGATGTGGGCACACTGAACCTCAAAAAGGCACCAATTCCCCAGCTGCTCCACTTCTGCTGCCACACACCATGGGTGGTTCAGGCAGTTCACAACCTGCACAGGCCACTCCCTGCTCTAGACACCAGCTTCAGGGAAATTCACAGAGCCCCAAAGCTTATGGACCAAACTGGAATGAAAATGAGGTTCTGTGCCAGAAATAAGACCTTTGGAAGGTGCCTGGTGTGCAGATGGATATCCAGCACGGCTTCACTATCAGCAATTTAGTTGTGCTGGCAACAGGGGAAGGGTGTAAGGAGCCTGTGGGATAAGAAACCATGGAGAGGAAGAGCTGCCTATCCAGGTATCAGAGCCTGCACTCTGGCAGTGCTTCTGGGCATGATATGTAATAGGTATGAGATGAGCTTCAAGGGCTAAAGACATGGAAGGAGTTAGAGATCTCTGTTGTGTTTCCAGATAACGTATAGCCTGTGCCTGTCAAAGCTGCTGCTGATAAGGGGATTCTGCAGAAAGTAATTAAAACTCGAGCCCCTGGTATTTATTTAAAGGGGAAACTCTTGGGACTTGATAGGATTTTGTTGAAATGGACCAGGAAGCTGATTCTTAACGTGCCACGGAAAAGCACAGAGAATTAAATCTAAAAAGAGAGGCCAAGCAAGGCTCACAGTGCCCTGACACAATCTGTAAGGCTGCAGAAGCTGTGAAGGTCTCTCTTACATGCTGAAAATGCAGGATAAGTCAAGCAAAAAAAAAAAACCCCACCCTCCTGGTGACACAGGAAATATTTGTTCCTGGAGAAAGGTGTAGACCTGCGTATGTTGACTCAGAGAGAAATGTGTGCTGTTATTTTGGACTTCAGCTCTCTTTTCCCTGAGGTGGCTTTCCTGGAAAACAGATAGATCTGAACAGACAGCTTTGCATATTAAGTACATTTTTTTGCTAGACTCTGGTTGTCTGAGAAACTAATTTGTGACAATAGACTGTGGTTTAGTAGACATTATCTTAACCAGTTTGCAGCAAAGTGTGGGTTCAGCAATATCACCCTACTGCCTGTGGAGTCTCACCCAGGGCTTGGTGGAAAATTATGCCCAAGTAATAAAGTACTTATTGATGGGGTTTGCAGGCTCCCAGCCTGATGTATGGCTGGCTCTTTCAATTATGGAATGGCAGCAGTGAAGCATGGATTGTTATCTGCTGACATCTTGTACAGCAGAAAAATGAAAAGCAGGAATTCCTGTGTCAGAGTCACTCGGGACATGGAGAAGTATAAAGAAACAGATGAGGCAAAACAGAAAAAAATCAGCGTGGCTTAGGTCCCAAGAGCTGCCATCACTTCCTAGCTTTCCATGGAGTCCCAGCACTGGGAAACAAGAGTTTGAAAGGAAAGTGGTGTCACCTGGATTTTCCCACAGTGGTGTGGATTTTTCTCCCCTCTGGCAGATTTAGGAAGTGTCAGGTGATGCTGTCACCAGTGCCTGGCTGGGAGGAGAACTCAGTGGTGTGAAGTGGCAGAGCCAGCAGGCAGCCAGCCCCAGTGCCTG